>NW_019392714.1:515204-620238 GCF_000648675.2 Cimex lectularius | reverse complement strand
AGTCTGTAAGAATATATTGACATTAAACAAAATACGAATACAAATATACATCATAAACAAAATACAATATAAATACTTGTAAGAATAAATAAAATTACACGTTATGTTACCACTAACTCAATAATAAACTCAATACAGCACCCTTATATTAAACAACAAAAATAATAATACTGTAACCCTCTTCCACTGGTTACTTCCAGAGTTAGAGGATAGATCCGGTAGGTGATGGCGGGACATATGAATATTTACACACATATATATATATATATATATATATATATGTATAGAGAGAGAGAGAGAGAGAGAGAGAGAGAGAGAGAGTATGTACATAGTTTTGATACCAGGGTTAAAAATTACTTATCCCACGTTGTTTATTAATTCTTAAATAAAATTGAGTTGTAGTGTATATCCTCCCAAAAAGGCAATAAATTTCTTTTTATTTCCAAAAATTATGAACATTATATCATTGTAAAACATATTATGTCATTGACACAAATAATTTCAGACTGAATCTGAGTGCCAGTATAGTAAACTATACAAAAGTATAATATTTTTTTGGTAGGAGCAATTAATGCAGAAAGCTCTCAAAGAATGCAATAAATAACATAGCTTGAAAATTTAATTAATATATAAGCCATAAAAACCAGAATTCTTATAATAAGACCTTGTTATTTTCTCTTCTTTTTTTCGCAGTGTTCTCTTGGGGGATTCCCAACTCTAATAATGATTATGTATTCCATTTTCATTTTTGGCCCAATTAAAGAGACAGTTTATTTTTGATTAATTTACTTAAAATGCAATATAAAAATTCTAAAAATTTAATTAACAACGTTAGCTAGGTTGGGGAGAGGAAGCTGGAATGTTAAAAGGTCGGTATTTGACACGCAATGGTTATCCCGGCTTTGGTCTTAATTTTTAAAATATTATTTTATATATTTGATGGCTTAAAGATTTGCAAAGAGGCTTAACTTTTGCGATATCCAACACGTTGGTAATTAAAGGCGTAAATCCTCTTCATATCAAGAAAGATTGATAGTACAGAGCATAGTTAAATATGATATACTTAATATAAATGCATAATATCAGATTACAACAAGATAAACATATAACGCTAGTATAGATTTGTCTTTGAAGTTGCATAAACATTGAAAATGGCCCGGGTGTTTTTCAAAGGGAACAGTGGCACTGGCAAATCGAGGGGGAATTCCGACCGCGATCTCCTGCTAAGCAGGTAATGGAATGGGCCATTTTAGTTTCACTCCGTTTCCTTTAAACGAGGGGATCCAGACCATTTCCATATATTTGCTTCCTAATTGAAAGATTATCCCTGGTGCCGGTGTAAGGGGTCCCAGTGAGACGCGACGAGATTATAACCGTTTCTCGGGGACGATTTGAGGCAAATTGGAATTCCGTCTGAGTTTCAAAATGTACATTTCCAAAGACGTAATACCGCCGTGCAACACTCCTCGAAAAGCGTGTTAGCGATTTCAATTTCCCTCGGAAAGTGAAGTTGCCGGCTCATTTATCTTTTAACGTTTCTAGATGTGAAGCACAAGGAAAAATCTGGCGGTGTCTCGATGAAATATAACCCCATTCTCCTTTTCGCATTACCGCTGCAATTCAATTGTATAACAATGGCATGAGGTCTGTTATGATATACACGAAAATATAGTAAATGTTTACAGCGATTAGAAATGGCGCAAGTCAAAGTTTAACAATAAAAAATAGGTTGGAAGCGCTTTTTTATTATTTAACATTTCAGTCCTTGTTAAACTGTACTTACATAAGTAAAAGCAACGTAATTAGTAAATATAATATAATTGCACCATTTTATATATTTCCTGTATACTTTATTTTCAAATAGTTTCTTTGCTGCTTTTATATTACATTTAAGAACGTTTGTATATGTGCTTATCAAGTGGCAAGCCTAATAAAAAAGTTAACTTAATACTATAAAAATATTGTTCACTGTTTTAATAAATTAAGCTACTAAGCGCAAACATTTGCTTCTGAATTTGGCAGAAACAAGCCCTTTATGTCTTTTTTTATAAATACATAATATCATAACAGTATGAAAACCTGATTGTTAGTGATTTGTACCAAAAATGCATATAATAGACCCGAGGAGTTCAAGGACTAATTACATAAGGTAAACTTCGGTTAAGCTAACATTAACCAACCTTGCCAATGCAATGAAAGATAACTTGTTGGGCTCGAGTTATTATTCATAGGTCATGCTCACTTTACAAAAGTTGGATAATGGAGAGAAAACGTTAGCACTGAATTTGTTGTACACGATGTCTGATTAGTACTTTTTTTTAAAATTCAGCTTTTAGCCAAATGTTTTCTTACGTTTTCACTAGTTAAATCTGTACGCTTTATAGCCTATTTACAGCGACTTTATAGTTGCGAGAAGGTTATACAAAGTAGGAAAATAAATTTTGGTGATATTTCAATTATTCATTTAGAGTGTAGTGACTATTATTTACCACCACTACCAGTGTACCACCACTCATGCAACTTTGATATTACGTACCAAGGAACTCTGATATTTTTTAAATAAAAGTGGAGAAACTAACCACTAGCTGTACTCCAATGACACTTCAGTGTTGTCTATTTTATTGACTCACTATGACTGCATACGAGATCGCACGGCCATCGCCTCAATTTCGGCGAGGAGGGTTGGAAGCAGTCAGTGAGATGTGAGTTTTTGGATTTAAAGCGAAATGTGGTTGTGAGGTTTTTGTGAAACTTGTGATAGTGTAGTTTCGTTGGACATATGAAAAAGAGAATCAAGCGATTATGGATTAAGCAGTTTGGATGCGGAGGATATTGGAATGTTTGAATGAACCACATATTTCCAGCCCTTGGGTCGATATCGGTTTCACTATAGTGTTACGAAAGCAGGGTTTTATTTGAGCTATCGAAAGGTACGATAGAGCGTTTATCAAGTAGTCATAAAAAAGTGTATTTCGTTTCATAACTTCTGACGTGTGTGGGGATTTTACGTCAGACGGTTGTCAATCTATAGTTCCAGGCAACGCACCATTTCCGCAGTTGAAAGAGAAATATGAGTTAATTCTTTTTCCTCCAATTCTATGAATATGAGTTTGTGACGCTGATCTTATATATCCGTTAATTTACACTAATAGAATTTTTAAATATATTATACTTTAAAAGGGGGAACTTGCATATTAGTTTCGTAAAATTCGGCATGGTTTTCAAATATCGAGGGTCATTTGTTTTTCTTTGATGATCACATGTGAACATCGAACGTATTCATACAAAACAGAAAATATGTAGTAATATAGTTTTAATGTCGTAGTCAAAACTTAAGATGAATCCGAATTAACGCGGGCGGCCCCTGTGGTCCTCATTTCGTCCAGATCCCATTTACTCTTGAGCTCTAATTGGCGCACTTGTTCGAGGTTCAGATCAATCCATTCGTCGGCCAAACACCATACTTGCCTCGAAAACTTCAAGAATATATTTTTCTCGATTCCCTGAAGGAAGTTTTCGATATGAGACTGAAGGCCGAAAACGCTGAAATCGACGGAAACTAGTTTCACGCAAGTCATCAGCGGTGTCGTCGTCTTGATCCAGTCTGCGGCGAGGGGACCGCGGTTCCGCTTGCGCATCACATACGTCTGTGGGTTGTGGGTTCTGCACTTGGGGAAAGGGTCGTTAGCTATGTCTATCTCCACCACTTCTCTCTCTCTCAAAATTTCTGGAGGGAGCTGGAGAATGTTGTCGTCAACCGTCGACCCTTCGACGTGCATGGACTCGATTTGTATGGACAGGTTCCTAAAGCCGTTCGGGTTTGTAATGAGAGTCTTGCAGTAAGGATACGCGTTCCAAGCCTCCTCGACGAACTCCAGGCTTGTCTTAGGTAGCATGAAACGCAATTTGGACGGTATCCTTTGGCTCAGGTGGTACCGTTTTTTCGTGTAATTTCCAGAAGTGTACTTACCACCCAACAGAGGGATGCCTTCAAAAGGCTCGTCGACAAGCACTTCGATGCCCTCACCACCTCCCGTTTCGAGCTTGGACGCTTCAATCGTCGTGTACAGCTGGCCTATCTGATATTCCTGCAGAGACAAAGGCATCACGATCCTGTATTCCTTGATCAACATTTTTCTGCCGAAGGACGCGCCTCTTCTAACTGTAACGGGAGGAAAATTTAAAGAAGGAAATAACCTCGACAGGTATTATCCCGCCCCCCACATCTCATATTTTTACTTAATAAAAAATAATTTTTATCCAATCTGTTCGCTTTTTATTATTTAAAACTACCACATGGTAAATAAATGTTATTAAATCTTTTTTGTTGTCAATAAATTCAAATATTTACTTTTTGTATTTTAACTACTTCTTACATTTCCGTACGCAATGTTTTATGTAAACCGAAACAGAACGGGATTTTACAATTAATTATGATTACAAATGATTGCTTGAACCAAAGTATTGTTTATTTCAAGAACCTATAAATTGTGTTAACGTAAAAGTTCCTGTCCTAAAAAAAGCACTGATAAGATAAGAGATGGTCTGAAAATATGTTAAAGGAAAGACCCAAGAGGATGCAATATTAAGTTAGTAACTGTGGGGAGGAGGGGATTTCTTACTAAAGCAGCTTTCTCTATACGGTAGAAGGAAAATTCTATTAAATTAACCTTTCTCTCCGCCACAAAAAAGAAACACACACGTTGCTTTTTTAGAACGCCGTATTGTATGCAAATCGAGACACGTGAGCGGTTTACACCCGTTAACAGCGTTCAATTTAATTTTTTCAAACACTTTGCTTTTTCTTCCCAAGGCGGGAAATCATTGAGCTAAATAGGCAGAGAAAGGAGTTTAAATACAATATAAATCAATATACTCTCAATTGGCCGTATTAATTAAACCAATTAATTATACATTTTATTTAAGTTCTTAGTTGAGATATGAAAACGGTTCGAATCTCGCTCGTAACACTAACGTTTTCATCTCAACCAAGACCTTAGATAAAATGTATAATTAATTAATGCAATATAAACGTTCAAATCCCAGCTTAGCCCTCCCCCACCGTCTTTTGTTGTAATACAACTATAATAAAGAAATGTTTTTAATTATATATAGATCTTCGTATTTTCGTGCACACGGTATGGATTGGAAATATTGGAACGAATGTATTTATTTGCGTGAATGGAGGGCTTATCTACCGATTACCCTGAGGAATATTGAATACGTTGGGGTAGTGTGAATGAACGTGTGAATGTAATTTATTAGCGTGAATATTATCCCCCAATCATCCCTAGGAAGCTCTCAGACTTAATACGTGTGAATGCTAATCAGACTATCATGTTTTTGTGTTTCTATGTATTTGCGTATCTTATTTGTGTTATTTTATCCAAACTGACGAGGCCCTGAGGTACAGAGAAGCTAGCAATAGAATAAAGAATAGAGGGAGTTGTTTACAGTTATTTCGTGAAACACCATAACTTGGCTAGAGAATCAATAAAAGAAATTAATAGGTCTAAACCGCGAGAAAGATCAGAAAATAGCATAGCTAAGGAAGAGAGAGCTGGCGAGGATCAAAGTAGTTTGCCGACCCTAAAACTTACAAAAAAAATATTCTAAAATACAATTTACATAGAATAATGTATTTTTTACAATTTCTTACAAATAAATATAAAATTCACTTCCAACACTTTTTAATTGGACAAACAATATTATTACAATTGTATAAAGTGGCAGGGAAAATAAAAATGACGTTATTATTAAAATAACGTTTTAATTAAAATTAAAATAACGTTATTGCATTTTACTTGGTGAAGGACCGAACTAAGTATAAAGGAATTAGAAAGCAGAGCTGTGGTCAACGCCGGCCTTCTACGCGTTGCGAAAAAAAGAAAAGAAATACCAACCTAAAGAAGAGAGGGCTGGCGATGTCCAATGCAGTTTGCCAGCCATAAAACAAAAAATTTTAAAAATACAAAGGAAACATTGAAGGTAAGAAGATATGGTAATAAATTATATTTATTCGTAGATATTATTATAATGTTTTTCGTACGAAAACTACTCAAAATTGAATAGGGTTATTCCAAATTTTGTAGTATTTACTTTCCCCAACATTTTTATTTTATTTTTGGTATAAATTGCATTAAAATGTATTAGGAATTGTTATGTTTTTTACAGAAAAAAATTTAATTAAGGGATATTGAAAAATAAAAAAATAAATGGTTTTAATTCCATAATTTTGTTTATAGGACACAATAATTTTTTTTCGAATAATATGATGTAAATATCCTCTGCTAGCTAATACCTCTGTGTACCTGTTAGGCGTACTGTTAATAAGATTGCTATTAACTTCATAAGGAATTTCACTCTATAGATGTTGCAACGCTACTCAGTAGTTGTAGGTCAACTGGCTGCGGATGGTGATCGTAAAGCCTTCTCTGCAACGTATCCCACATGTCCTCAATGGGATTGAGGTCTGGAAATAATGGGGAAAGAGGCAGACGGGAAATTCCTAGTTATTTTAAACAATGATGAACACCTCTGCCTCTATGAGATCTGGCGATGTCGTCCAGAAATCGAAAATCCCTGCCAATGAGATTTTTGTTTTGAGGGATTCCTGGATAATTTCTTGCACAAACGGACTGCGGTGAGGTTGTCTTCAACTATATGGACGCTAGTTGGTCCTCCAGTATAAATTCCACCCCAGACCGCCTCCTCCAAATTGCACCTGGGGGAGCACGATCTGGGGCATTGTACGCATATCATGTTCTCGGTAGACTCTTCGGCGCCTGCTATCACTATACAGACAGAAACGCGACTCATCAATAAAATAACAGCATTCCAATTGGTGTTCTTTTCTAGGTGCTCGCTGCACCTGAGTTATTAATGTGGAAGTACGACGACGGGTGGTACAAACGTGGTTAAAGCTCGGGGCCCAAGAAAGGTGTACCTCGTGTCCTCATCTACGACCCTTTCTCAATCCAGGTTCCTTCATTCTTCCCTGCGACCTCTCCCAACCCTTGGTTACAAGGGGGTGTCCGGCGCAAAGAAATGGTGTAGCCCTGAGGGCGTGGCAACCTCTCTAAAGCACAAGCTGTACTCGTGTCGGCCTCGGGTCGGCTTAGGGCGGCGGGTGCTTTATCAGAAGCACACATGGGTTAGGGTACCAGATCCTGTCTGCATAGACGGGGTAGGGTGCATAACCATGTGTACAACGGGGTAACAGAAATGTTCTAAGGTTCAGCCCCTGTTACACTGGGAATGGACTCGTAGTTGGCCGTGGCGACACCCCTAGCTCGTACCTGGAGAAAAGGCTGTTTTCTATCTGTGACCTTCGCACGAAACCTGCGTATGACCATCGTTATGCACCCGGCCTCACGGGATACGACAGATCGGACCGAAGCGTATAAGCGTTAAGGACTCTACGATTACGCTGACAGCGTCCATTGAATGCGTGAGTAGTGGCGAATGAAAATGGGTAGTGAATCGGTTGCTCCTATTTAAGTATGCTTTGCACGCAGGTGTAGGCTGTGCTCGATAGGCGGCTTTTACCGTATGCAGTCTCCACTAGGGGGTGATTAGCAATTCCACTTTAAACGAAACCGCGGCCGGAGCGGATCCGGAAGTTTCTACGCTGGGGGAGCCTCAATACTCTGAGAGACAGAGTGGCCTTCTCTATCTAGAGAGTGCGCGGGAGACCAGGCTGATGTATTTCGGCTTAGGTAGCCCTTTGCGCGCGGCATACGGTTCGATGCTTAATGCGGACCCGACCACTCGGAATGGGCAATCGGGGAGCGAGGTTGTCTTGACCCTTCGGGGCTGAGCTGCCTCTACACCATGGTGCGGCAGTAACACCATTCTGTCGTATGTGGAGGTGCGTCAGCTCTCATCTTGAGAATCAAAACGTCCGATAAGGCCAAATAAGCTAAGTGCGGACGTCTAAAGATCTTTACTGTCCTTTTTAGGACGACCGAGTATACAGGAAAGATTCACCTGAGTTGCTGGGGGTGGGCTGTTCAGGTCGCATCAATACGAGGCCAACTTCTCACTGATTACGAATCAATTGTGTTGATAAAGACCTCGTCATTTGTTTGTTTTTGATTTGTATTTTCTATTTTCTTTCATCCAACTAACAAGAATATAACGGTTAATTTAACTAAAATTAATTGAATAAGAATAAATTACAATGATATTCATATTCATTTTTGAGCAGTATAGTTTAAAAAACTGCTAATTACAGAATTGAGTTGATAATGTTTAAACAATCAGGATGGCCTTTTAAGAATGTAACTGAAACTTAAATGTCACTTGTGTTATAAATTTTCAAGTTCTATGTCGTCTTAAACATTAAATGTTTTTCTGGAACGATTTTCGATCTAGACGTAATTTCAGAATATAATTATTTTGAGATATTTTGAGTAATTCATCTCAGGTTTGTTTATCCACTTCCAAAAATCCAGATTTCACACTTCGACGTCTTTTCGATATTGGTCTGAAATCTGAATCTGATCCCAGTAATGGCATCCTGCCGAGAAATCCCTAGTAGTTGATTTGGAATCCACATCTCAGTTATTGGATGGGGCGTTAGTGGAACCGCTTACCATATTTATTAGGTCTCGTGCAGAATTGACTCGATTGACGTCTATAACGGCCCCCGCGGCAAATTGCCGGTTGTTAGCTCCTCATTCCACCTTATATCCTCGTCGCCAATCTTGGTATGGTGAGAAAGAACCGGGGTTTCTTGGCGCAGCACTTTTTCTTAATGGCACGGCTTCTTCAGTATTTTTTATTTATTTTTTTAACTTAAACTACGGTTTTATTCGACTTAGAAACTTTTATCACGTTAGCCATTGCTACCATAAATCAGAGTTCCATAAAAATTGTTTTTCTATACACTTACTTCATATCGAAAAAACGATTGTTTAAAAATGCAAAAGTCTTATGTATATACTTTTTTATGATTTCAAGCATTCACTGCCACTACGATAATGGAAGAATATATTTTTTTAAATATATTCCCGACCCATCATGATTAGAATAATCTTTACGGAACTCATGAGAACGTCATTTATCATAAAATGGGACAAATGTCGTGTGGAGTTACAGAACTACAACGGACTGTAATGCTAAATTGCTTTTCGCTTCTCCCCCGTTACCGTAAAGGATCTGTTATACTGAGACGTGATGTGGATACGATAATCACAGGTCGTGTCAACGATTGGATAAGAAAAGGCAACGATAGAATATTACCGAGGCAACAGACAACACAAAGGAAATTTAAGTCAGAATTTAAGAAAATGCTTTGTCATACTTGTGTACAAGTTAGAACACGACTACTAGGGCGATTTTCCTAAAGATAATTCAGAATTAAAAAATAGTAAAGTTTTTCACATTTATTTATTTAATTCTGTGTTATTTTTGGGTGTAAAGGCCAAGGGTATGTAAAATAAAATTAAGGGAAAAAATATTAGAATTTTTCTGACAGTCAGGCTAGTCTTAGGTCATTACAAAAAGATTTGTCAACCTCACGACTGGTGAAGGAAATTATAGATCTTATCAATAGGATCTCTTTCAGATTTGAGGATAGGGTAACCCTTATTTGGATACCAGCACATAAAGGACACCATGGCTGAAAAGGCGGATGGCCTAGCCAAAGAGCCTATACTGCGTTTGTCGGGCCACAACCGGTATTACCTCATTCTATGAGCACAGCGAAAGAGAGTATTAATAACTGGGGCATGAAAAAATTCCTTAGGGAGTGGAATTTATCCCTCCGACACAGGCAATCGAAAGAGTTTGTTAAGGCGATCAAACCAGCAGAATCGAAATGGTTATTCTCTATCTTAAAGAAGGGAATTTGGATGCTGTTAGGTATTCTGACGGGCCACTGCCCACTAAGAAGACACCTGTTCGTAATGGATATCCTACCAGATCCCTTTTGCCGCTTCTGCAAAATAAAAGAAGAATCGGCAAGGCATTTCTTCGCAGAGTGTGATAGGTATGCTAGGTCTAGATTTGAAATCTTTGAATGAGAGTACATCACCAAATCACTCTCCGAGATTAAATCTTGGGGTTTGTGAACAGGTCCAAGAGGTTTATGCAGGACACGTGAGCCGACCAAGTCCCGGACCTTTTAGGGATGGGGTACGAGCCTACCCAGGCATTTAACCCNAAATATAAATAATTTCAGATTTACACAATTTTCTTTTTGCCTTTATTGTACAATCTTACTACAACAATTACTACTACTACGTTCAGTATAGGCCAAGGGTGTTTAGTAAAAATAAGAAAACACTTTGTTGGTACTACTTAGTACAAATTTGGTACTATTTAGTACCTTTCTCAGGCCAAGGTTCGACTACAATAATATTATATTAATTTCGAGTTCACTTTTACAATTCATATCGGGAGACGTGATTGAAAATTCCTTCACCCTGCTGATGAGCTATAAGCTTGAAATCCGGATCGCTGCAAACAACTGACTGTGACTAGGAATTTCCAAAGATGAGTACAAAAGATTGTAATCGAAATGCCCTATTACACATATTTAATTCACGGTTAATGGGCAAAATTATGTTTTAAGTTTGATTTCATTTTATTGTATTGGTTGTATTTAGTTTCATTAAACATTACACAAGGAGTCCTTTTTATATGGCCCGAACCAATAACTCTATCGAAAAAACAAAAAAATCCCCGTTTAACATTTTTTGGTCTAGGTTCAAACATTTTTTTTGGAAAAAAATTATTCAGAATATCTCAGGCCCACTTCAACTTCACAATTTCAAATACAACCCTATACGTCCTGACAAATCATTTTAAAGGATGGTTTACGCTGAATACTAATACAATCGGATTTTAAATTGGTCAAAAAATTACAAAGTTATGGCAAAAAGTTTGAAAAACGCGTTTTGTTTGTTTCGTTGTTAATTCCAGTAGTTAGCTTCTTCACTTCTTCTTCTGAGGAAAATTTGTTCATTTTAGCCACACTTCACACAGGTGCTCAGATAGACAGAGTCGTGGGGAGATGGATTGCCTGGGTTATGATTGGCGTAGACACAGTTTTTAAATGGCCCCACAGAACATAGTCAAGTGGAGTTAAATCAGGTGACCGAGGAGGCCAACAGATCAGGCCAAGAGGTCATATCAACCTATCCTGGCAGTGACGATTCAAATAACGTCTCACCTGCAAAGAAATGTGTGCGGGTTATCAAGCTGGAGAATCATTCATTGTCGTTGTTGCAGAGGAACATCATCTAATAGTGGTGGTAAAACCTCCCTCAAAAAATTGTGGAGCTGAGCACCATTTCAATTATTTTCGTAGAAAAAAGGCGCAATTAATTTATTTCCGAGTAGTCCACACAGAACGTTGATACTCTGAACCATCTGAGGATCTGAAATTCTCGGATTTTCCTCTGCCCATATTAGAAAATTCCACTTGTTTAGTATACCATTAGAGGTGAACTTGGGTTCATCAGTAGTATGTATAAAAGAACGTTTTCTTCAGCCTCCCAAATCGACATTTGTGCAAGGAACGTTAGACGCCTGTCATAATCAGAGTCCCAAAATCCCTGGACAAGATAAGAGCGATAGGGCTTAAAATTTTAAGTTCGGAGTACATCTCTAATTTTATTTTTTGAAAACCTAAAACCCTTCCAACATTTCAGAGAGAGGAATTAGGATTTTCGCAAACGTACAGTAAAATATTCTGCTCCTCGTCGAAATTACGCTGCCGGTTTCTTGGTGTTCGAACCGCAACTGATCTCCTCATACCGTGAGCCACACAAATAAACGTTTGGGGCGGCCAGAAAATTTCTGCGAGTACAATTCGACTGCTCGATTTGCAATACCAGCACTGTCGATAAAGCAGTCGTATACATCAACTGGATGTTGATCGCGAAAATGTGCTCTTCGGTTCATTTTGAATAGAATACTGAATTTAACAAATAGGTATTATTGTAAAATTTATTTACTTCCAGGAGTTAAGATTTGTTCCCATAATACGAATTTGACAGAATCTAAAACAATAAAGGCAATTAGTGTTGACTTTAAAGAAGAAGCAAATCGTTGGAATTAACAACGAAACAAACGTTTCGCTATAACTTTGTAATTTTTGACCAATTTAAACTCCGATTATACCATTGTTTTAATTTAATTTAAAAAATTGTTTAAAATGATGTGTCAGGGTATAAGATCGTTTTTGAAATTTTTCAGTTGAACTCGGCCAGAGATACCCTGCATAATATTTCGCCAAAAAAGGTAAAAATTTGAAACTAGACTAAAAAATATTAAACACGTATTTTTTGTTTTTATGATAGCATCATTGGTTCAAGAAAAATTCAGCAGGTCATCTAAAAAGGATGGAATTTATGCTAAGGGTAAAACAAACGTATGTATAGCTCTAGATTAATTAAAGTTTCGGTTATTTAAAATTTTAATACAATATGTTTCAATCTATATTTTTATCAAACAATCTAGTAGCTAAATAATACTTGATACCAACAGTGTACTGTGTACTGTGTACACATAAAACGTATATATCAGCGAAAGGGGAGAATCGGATCGTGTTTCATACGAACTTATTTGTTGCATTTCAACTAGAGAAGTTCCTGATGAACTTTGCCGTACGAGTAGTGAATCACATCGTAGATTTATGAGTTGTAAATTATGTTATAATTAAATATTTATTTTATGTGGAACTTAATTTAATTTAACTTTACACAAATTATTAAATGTATAAATGCAAAGTGATTCACTACTTGAACGGCATGGTTCGTCAGGTGATTCTACATTTCATAATAAAAAACGTCATATGAACAATGGTCCGTTCGATTTTACAAGCATTTCACTTTGGTTCTTCACTATGTTTATTTTTTGTTAATTTTTTCTGTGAACTTTTCTAGCATTGTAAATTTCTGTATTTTGGTTCGATGTAATTGGAGAAAAGAGTATCCCCTAGAAAGTTTGTTAAACAAAAAAGCTAGTATCAAATTTGCCAACCTCAACCATGAACTTTTCCAACGAGTTTTACTAACTAAATACGAATTTAACTACTTTTACTAATTTTAAATTTAGCCGTTTTTTAAAAGATTTAATGTTACCAAAAATTAAATTGAGATTTCTAAGAATTCAACGATCTTTCAATGTTTTGTTTTTTATTTCCCCAAAAATGAATAGTTCAATCGCTACGAGTAGATTTATGAAAAATCATAAATAGTAGAAAAAACACATAAAACGTAAATATCAGCGAAAGGGGAGAATCGGACCGAGTTTCATACGAACTTATTTGCTGCATTTCAACTAGAGAAGTTCCTGATGAACTTTGCCGTACGAGTAGTTAATCACCCTGTAGATTTATGAGTTATAAATTATGTTATAATTAAATATTTATGTCATGTTGTACTTAATTTAATTTAACTTTACACAAATTATTAATTTTTCAATCTGTAAAGAGAGGTTGAAGAAAATCGTTTCTATTTAAGAATTTTTAATTTTTTTTAGCAATATCCTTCTGTATTATGTTGCAGTTTTGTATGTTCTTACGTTTGATGCAAAAATTCCAGTAGCACCGGTAGAATCGAACCCGGGAGCATATGTGACAAATCGAGAAACCACCCTAACCCACTAGGCTACCGCTGTTTCACTAACTTTACCTATTTATCATGTTGGTTATGCTAGAGTTTGTAGCGCTGGCTATAAATAGTTTTAGGATCGATGCTAACATTTGCAATACAATTCGAAAAATAATAATAAAAACGTAAGTGCAAGGAACACCTCCATTGAATTCTGTTTTGTAATATTCAATATAATATTTACTTTTGTTTTTTCAATATTCAACCCTTTAAAAATAAAATGTATTGCAATAATTAAAAATTAATCTCATTTAGGACAAACAAATACTATCGTATTTCGTCGAAGTTGGTTCACGTTTAACTCATTACTTAGTCATTTCTTATCAAGATATTATCGTCCACGAGTTTAATTTGAGTCAAAATGCTGTTGAGATAGATAATTACCGTCTAAAGATAATTACAACGTGAACTCAAGAACACCTCTAATAATGGGGATCGAAGATAGTAACCAAGTGTAAAATTTAAGCCCTCGAATATCTATAATTGGCAATGATAATCAACAGGTGACGTTTGCCGTTATAGACGGTTTATTTGATGGAATTGCCTGGTTATACGTACACAAATGTAAATTGGATTATGTTTAAAAATGAACAATAACGTTCATTGTGACAAAAATATATATGGCATTACCAATTGTACAGTTAATGGAGTAAAGGAAGTTATATTGTTAATTGGGTTTTTCAAGTTGTTTTCTTTTCGAGTTGGTAGTCAAACCAGACAAAGAGTCTGGTTTTAATAAACAAAAACCTAAAAAAATAATTAAAGACTTAACAGCTCTCAAATTAAGTTTAAAGTAGAAATTAAGAAGAAAAGATACCTTATTTTAAGATCGAATGTATAAAACCTTTTTGTAATACTAGCCTTTATTTTTGAAATGTGTCTTCTTGATTAATTTATTATATTGGGTTGTTTCACATGAAATGTCCGATTTTATAGGTCCAGAAATTTAGAGAGGATATAGCGGTTGTTTACTTCCAATTGTTCACATATTATAATTAAGCAGTTATTAATCCTTCACTTTTGTTTATAATGATGAGCTCCCCAATCTTACTCATATCCCCATACCTCCAAATATGAACATGGAAACACGCGATTTTCGTGTAATATTTCTTTACGAGTTTAAATTCGGTCCATTCGGCAGCTGAGGCTGCAGAAACATCAGTAAGGCGTTTGGGGAAGGCAGTGTGGATGAACGACCGATTCGCCGTTGGTTTGCTAAGTTTTCGGAAGGGAATACCAAACTGGAAAATGAGCCCCCGCGTAAGACCTCCAACTTAAATTGACAACAATGTCCTTAAGCTTCAGGTGGAAGAAAACCACTATTAAACAGTCAGAGGACTCGTAGTACAACTAAATGCAAGTGCAGCTACCGTGTCAAGGTAATAAAGAAACGTAGGAAAAGTCAAAAAGCTTGATCTATGGGTCTCTCATGAGCTCACTGAGCGACAGCAGTTAGAGCGCCATGAGACATGTTTCTTTGCAAAACACCAAGCCTTTTCTTGAAAGAATAATCTGTTGCAATGAAAAATGGATTGCATATCACAATCAGCATCGGGGAGGGCAGTGGTTAACTTCGACAAAAGACCAGGACACAAAAACCAACTTTACACCCAACAAATTTATGGTGGCCGTATGGTGGTCCAAGACTGGACTTATTCACTACTTTTTTGCCTGGAGGGAGATCATTACCTCTACATCGTACTGCAAAGAAATTGACGAAATGAATAAAAAAAGAAATGAAAAAATCAAAAAACAATATGCATTGGTGAATCCTGTGTACTCCTCCACGACAACGCCAGACCTCATTTTCATAACATACTGTAAGCAAATTGATAGAAGAATGAGCTAGGACGCTCTTCAGCACCCACCTTATTCTCCAGATTTGTCTCCAACAGATTTTCACCTGTTTAACAATTTAGACAACTTCGTCAAAGGAAAAGTTTTTGAAAATGATGTTAAGTTCAAAAAGCGTTTTTAGATTTTGTTCCATTTAAAAACTTAGAGTTCTGCAGTTCCGGCATAAAAAGTTTCATGGGACAAAAAGACATGGGAAAAATGTGTAGAAAATGAAGGTCTTCGTCCCCAGTCTTCGGACAAAATTATTTTGTTTTTATACTGTAATTTTAATTTTAAAAAACCTTTGCCTTGGGAATGGACATTTCATGTGAAACAGCACAATATAATTACTTATATTACCTTTAATTATTTCAATGAAGGGCGTCGTATAAGCGTCGAACGTGAACGACACCGAATATACGGCTGTTGATTCTTGTGCTAGTTTTACATTTTACTATCCTGACGAAGGATTATTTATTTATATTATTTATTTAAACGGGCAGCAATCCCTTCTTGCATATTAATATGGTGTTTGGGGCTTCGGTGGCCGCAACGGTTTGGGTAAAGGTCCCGGGTTGGAATCCAGCGGCCCTGAATTCGAACCCGACATACTTACAATTTTTTTTCAAAAACACCGGCACCCTGAGGGTTTATATATGACCTCTGCTGTCGCGAACCATCGTAAAAAAATTGCAATGAAGCAAATAGATGTGTTTTTGTACATTATTTCATTTCTAGATTCTTTAATAAAACCATATTTAGCTTTAAATGCATATTTAGCTTTTACCTAAACTGATTTTAAGATATGTTGCTTTGCTGTAAGATATTGGATTAGTCGATAAACAACTTACCTTCTTTTCCAAAGAAATGCAGAGGGTCGGTTCATAAAAATACGTGTGCTCTCCAAAACATTTCACTTTGCCCCGTTAAATTTAAAGGCTTCCAAAACGTGCCGTATCGATTTATCCGGTGCGAGTAGTTTTCACTTTTAAAGTTTTCAACCTGACAGGGCCGGAAAAGTCAATGGGCCGTAAGGGCGGCAGCGGCGGTGGAGATATGTCCTGCGGGGAGATATCGCCCGTTGTTTGTCCTGGACAAACTAAATTATCTGCTCCTCCAGCCAAAAAACCCATACACATTTTAATCTTCCTGGCCCCACGCGGCACTTCTACTCTAATACTCTATTACTATTGTACTTTTTTTTAAAAGCGCTTTGTTTTTCTACTTTCCTTGCAATTTTGGAGCGCATTCAGCTAGTTAAGGACTAAATTTTATTTGAACGTGTTCGGTTTGAATTCATGTAATGGAAAACATTGATTGCTGCAATAATTAATAGGAACCCACTAAATTAAATTAACCGAGACAATATTGTTATTAGATTAATCCATCTCTACTCACCGGGTTATATGGCCGGAGGTCGTGAGTTCGAATCCCGCTCGTGAACTAATTTTTCATCTCAACCACGCTTTAAATAAAAATTAATTTAAATTACCGTTAGAATTTATATGTTTGAACACTAAACAAAACATATTGTACAGCATTTAATTTTATTACGACCATTCTTTACGAAAGAAGAATAATTAACGACTAAAAGGCAGAAATATTAACTTCCAAATTACATCAATGTCAAGGAAAAGAACAATAAATTAAAGACTTTTAAGGAAGTTAACATCAACAATAATTTTTGTACGAGAGTATTCCATCAACGAGGTTATTCGTTAATATGTCTGGTTCGAATGCAGAGCCGCTGGATTCGAACCCGGAACCTTTACCTTACAGTGATGAGTGCTGTGTCAGCCCCTAAACCATTGCGGCCACTGACGCCCCTAAAAAATAATCATTTACAAATATATATCAAGCTTATCGAAAAATTATTTTCGAGTTTTGCCTACTCCAGATATACAATCGAAGTATAGTTAGTTAAGTATAGGTTAGTTTTTTGGTCTTAAGCTCATATTTTTGGCAAAATGGAATCAATTTACTTATTTCGATACCCCAGCTTTTTTGTAATGAGAAAATTTTTTAACAATTCTACAATAGGTCGTTGCAGGAATTTTATGAATATGACCCTGTGTGTTTTCTTCATTGCTATTTATAGAAAGGCGTAGAAAACTATGGTTGAGGTTTTGACCTATTTTGAATTCGAAGAAGATCCGCAAACCGGAAAAGTATTATAAATGACGGGTGGACTAGTTTGCCGATGGTAGCTGGACACTTTGCATCTTCGTGATAGCTCTTTCAAACCCCACATCTGAAAGTTGACTGCAAACCCATTTATTTCTAAATATTTGAAATTACTAATGATATGAAAAGAGTAAAACGAGAGAAAATAAAAGGGAAAGAGAGAGAGACCAGTTCATTAACAAAACCATGAACATAACAAATATAAATATACAAAACATAATTAAAAAATCCCCTATTCGCTTTCACTGCAGGACTGAAGAAATAACAATTTTCATACCGATCTACATATTACTAATTATGTTTATGATGACTCCAGCTTAGGAGAGCAATCAGCTGTTTTAGTGCATTGGTTATTTTGGTGGAATACGTAAATATTGTATAACATCCATTTCTAAGATTGCATGTCATGAAGATGTATCTCCTGCTAGCGTTTCGGTCCTGATTAATTGCCATGTTTTCGATGGCACTTCAAAAACCATAATGACTTTCTTTTGATACCTCATCAAAATTTCAAAAGAAACAGAGCAAACATATCCAGAAATAAAGAGACCTACAACCGCTAAAGGTAACAGAAAAAGAAAAAGGATTAAGTTAGCGAGTAAAATTGTATTTAGTAGCAATATCTCAATATTAATTAAGTATTAATACTTTTTTCGTGTAGCTACCACCTTCGATCGATTTTAAACTCTTAGAAAAAAATAACTGAATATCAAAATGTTGATGAAGAGATAAATAACAGTCGTCATGGTTAGGAATAACTTGGTAGTTGTCTTGAAACTACGAAAATATCAAATAGTCTAGAACAATTTTAGTCTGAGGATTAGTGAAATCAGGTGAACGTGATGGTTCCAAGTTGGTAGATGTATCAAAACGCTTTTGTCCTGTCAACCAAGAGAGAGAGGGTTGACACAACGCTTCATTACTCCCTTTGATTTAGCTCAGTTTACTCCCTAGACCATCGGTAATGCACACTAAAGTGACCGGAGGTAAAACGCGACTATACGAATCTTCCACAACTCTACATACTCCGATACTGTAAACAGTATGAAACTGAAATAAATTTCAGTACGAAAAAAAAATTTCCCAGACGATATAACTCGCACGTTCATTTTGAAGTACGGATATCATCTTGTCAAGATTCCGCATCTAATAATTACGTCGAATTCATTGAAATTGTTAATAAAACAGCGAGCGAAGCTACCTCTACGATAAAAAATCTCATGAATGTCGATATAAATGTATATGGTGGAACAAAAATACAGCAAACAAAATTAATGAAAGAAAAGACAAGTACGACAGGTACAGGCAAACGCCAACATATGAAAACTTTCTAGCCTATAAAAAATGTTGGGGGGAAACAAAACAAAACATAAAACTGGCAAAAAAAGAATCTTGGAAAGGATTTTATAGTTAACTAAACTCTCAAACACCTTTTAAAAAAGTTCGGTTACAAATTAATTCTCTTAAAAATCTACAAACAAAAAACAGATCGCCGCCGACAGATCTACGATTCCTGGACAGATGAATTTATTCGCTCCATAACACCAGATTATGTACCACAAAACACACACCATGAATGTTACATTGCAAACTCAGAAAATCATGTTGCGACAAACCATTTTACAGCGCAAGAACTAAATGCCTTAACTAAAAATTCCAATAGCTCGGTTCCAGGTATGGATAAAATTTCCTATGCCATGCTGGAAAACTTACCCCGCGTAAGCAAGATAAAACAGCTCATAATATATAATGATATGTGGAAATATGGTGAATTTTCACTTCAATGGCAAGAGTGTATTGTTATCCCGTTGATCAAACCAAAAAAAGAACCGAACATCTCAACGTCATACAGAGGTATCTAACGTCCTGAGTCATGAAAACATTAGAAAGAATGATTAAAACTAACAGGTTAGTATTGTGGCTCAAATCTGAGAATAAATTACTTGCATGTCAATTGGATTTAGAAAAGGCAAATCGACCTTGCATAACATTACTAAGTTGATTGTACACGTGCAAATAGGTTTTACAACAAATGAAACAACGATTGTCGTATTTCTCGATTTGGTTGGTGGATATGATAAAGTCGACCTAAGTATCTTAGCGGGGAAAATTGCAAAAACCTCCTCAGTTTACGAAAAATATTTTAAAGTTAATATATATTTAAAAAATAGTAGCAAAAATTGGTGACACCTTAGTGTCTTAGGCTTGCTCAAACTGGCCTACCTGAAGAAGGCATCTTGAACCCGATAATATTTTTGATTTTTACAAAGGATATAAGTGTGTAGAGATTAGTGACCGTTAATCGATAGTAATTCAGATATCGTGAGATGCGGTCGGGTGTGATGTTGGTTTCAGAAAAACATTTTCTTTATCGTGCCAACGTTTCGATCTTTTATTGAGATCATCTTCAGGGCTCAAAGTGTTTGTCTTCTGTGTAATTGTGCCATCCTTGTGTGTCGTGTTGGGCACTCTCAACACGACACACAAGGATGGCACAATTACACAGAAGACAAACACTTTGAGCCCTGAAGATGATCTCAATAAAAGATCGAAACGTTGGCACGACAAAGAAAATGTTTTTCTGAAACCTACATCACACCCGACCGCATCTCACGATATCTGAATTACAAAGGATATAAGTATGAATCTCCCACAGGACATAAACATATTACTATACGCCGACGACAAGAACTGTATAGAAAACAAATAATAAAACAAACATCTAATTTTATTTTTATTTAATGTTAATTTAATCTTTAATTTTTTAACACTATTACAATTTTGTGTGGCAATGAATACCATATTTGAGACAGGGCTATGGATAAAAGTCCAACGGCAAAAAAAGTATGGATATCACAATTTTTGTTTTAACAGATGTTCCGCACCAGCGTTACCGTTCAACTGTGTGATTATCAACTAATTTAAAGCGAAACAACTTGTTACTAAAAAAAACATCGTTTCTTGTACAAAAAAACGTAACATACAACACAACATTGCCGTCATCTACAAAATTTAAAAAATGTTACATACATATCTAAAGCTTTACACTAGTAAATTGTATTTTTGGATAAATGTAACAACTAATTGACGGTTATAAAATATATATAGTAAGAATTCACAAATTTAGAACATGGACGACCTAAGGTTTTGATGATCGGCAACGGAAATATTTTAAACATGAAAAGCTGAAATGAATTGAAAACCTAATTCGCGGCATTACGTCGTGAAAATGTCATGACAGTTCACTTCGGCATGATTACTACTTTTAATGACACTTCCCATAAAACAGTCGACATTCCTTACCCCTTTCCCTTATTCAGCTGTTCCAGTCTAGGTCACACCTCCACACATTCTCCTGGTGGCCGTTCAATAAGTCTTTTATCTCATATATTTTCACCTCTCATATGACCAAACAATTTCCATTTCTTTTTCAATATCTTCATAAAAATGTCAGTTGAAGCTTGCTTTTCCTTCTAAAGATATAAATGGATTAAACAAAGATACAAAAAATGCTTTATTAACATTTTTGTTACTCTAATATATATCTGTTTCATTAAGCTTTTCGAAAAATCATTAAAATTTAGACTTTTTTGTATAATTATATAAATTATATATAATTAATTATACAGGGACCAGCTCTTCGTGTGAAAAAAAATCTTCGGTGATAGTCTCTAAAGTGGAGAGAATGCCGTAAACCTCATGGTTTTTATCTCAATCCGTTCAAAAGTTACAATTTTTATAGTGTTTATTTAAGAAAAACAAGTTTCTTTACATAAAACGTGAATTTCTTTCCACTTTACCGTAACTTTCCCAACTTTAGACTCAATTTTTATATTTAGCACCGAATTTCTACTAAATTAGTCTACTTTCGTTCTACAAATTGCCAGTCTACCTACAAAATAACTGTTCAAACATTGCATCAATTTATTTAAACCGTAACTGCCTTACATTACAGTTTTTGTAAACTCTATTATCCCTGATACAAATTCTAAAATAAAGTAAAGTTGAACTAAATGAAACCTTAGTACTAATAGTATTCAACATTATGTTAAAGAATCTTTGCCTAAGGTATTGGTTGAAATGAAAAAGATAGTGTCATGAGCGGTATTCGAACCCGCGACCTTCGTCTCAATACGCCGCTGCTCTAACCACTTGGGCTACCGTGATATCAATCCACTCGGACACCAACTCCCATCTCAACCTACCTTTCGAATTTTCCCTCCTTTGCCATTTTTCAAATATCGTGTAATCAGGATTCGATTCTCGGCGACAAATGAAATCGCCACGGAGAGCTCTTAGTGAATATACTTCGTTTTACTTATTAATTCCATTATATTTCGTGATCCGATTGACCAAATAATTTTTAGAATAGACTGATTAGGATTGAAAGTTCTCTTTCTTCTCATTTTTAGTGCAAGCCCAGTACTCATGTCGTTTAAAACGATAAATATAAATATTTTATAACTAGCGGTGAAGAAAAAAACTCTTGAAATTTTCAAGAAGGGGTTTTCTCTTTATTTCTCTTTATATGTTCTGTTTTTAATAAGGAGTTGGAGAACTTGACTTTGTCCGTCTTCGAAGATGCTTTTTACTCTTTTCCCCCTCGAGCCGTTCATTTTCTCAGGGGCTCTTTTAATCCATCATCGAAACCTGCCCTTAACGTGAACCACCCGCCCTTTTCTTGAGAAAAAAACACTACAGTAAAGCCATTTACGGAGGTTTGTGGGTTGACGCTCCTTCCCTTTGCGGTAATGGGTGAACCCTGTAGCCGGTCTCACAAAGGCGGCCATTACAAGGCCTACATAACCCTAAACTCATTAGGACGGTTAAATTGCCCTCGAAACTTCTATACACACTGTTTCCTTACAGGCTCACGTCCAACAATAACACCCACTTCCGGCGAAATCTTATTAGACTGACTTGTGGACGATCTTTGATAAATTGTTTACTTTCAAATGGGTACGAAATTCTACTTTAGAAAATGTAATGTTAGTTTTCTTGTTGTTTTGCTATTACGTGTCAATAAAATTGTTTATCAATTAACTGGCTAAATCAGACATGAAAACAAGTCGTTATTGACGGTAGAACTGTAACACCGAATAACCTCCTAGGTGATTTTCTGTTTGCCTTTATTTTGTACAATTATTTTTATCGTTGGAACGTTTCCAATCACTCTAATAGCAAGTGACTCGTTTTGTCTTTTGAAATGTTTTGTTCCATCTTAGGGCTTTTTCTGTGTTATTTTGTCAGGCGAATCTCTTTTATACGTTTATAACTAAGTGGTTTTGTTCTGTTTTCGACTTGTGGTCCCTTCTGTTATTTTGTTCAACTTTGTTAATTTAAGTTTATAAACATTTATTCATTCACTTGGCATGTTATATGTACAAACATATTATTGTATTGAATAAGTTTTGTCCATATTTAACTTATTATTTAGCATTTTCCTTTTTGACGTCTAGGAACAATTTGTCTAAAATTTTGTTACCTTTTTTATTTTCTTTCGTGCGCTTCGTATTCATGGCTAATTTAAAAACTTTTTATTGATATCTTTCAATTGATTAAGGTTTTTAATTGAGATAAAAAAGTCACTGTCACGAGCGGGATTCGAACCCACGATCTTCGGCTAGATACGGCCGCTGCTTTACCACTTGAGCTGTTGTGACCTAGATCCATTCGGACACTAACTTCCCATCTCAACCCCACCTTTTGAATTATCACTCCTTTTTGCCATTTTTCAAATGTCGTGTAATCTATTTGATTCTCGGCGACAAATGAAATGGCCAGGCAGAGCTTTAGTGAAGGCATACTTCATTTTAACTTATTAAATTCACTAGTTTTCGTGGTCCGCTTGTCCAATTAATATCTTTCCATTAGTGAGAGCATTAGTGAAGTATACTTCATTTTGCTTATTACATTTATTAGGTTTCGTAGTCAGCTTGACCAAATAAATTCTTTTCAACTAATTAATCTTTAATTAAGGTTTTGATTGAGATAAAAAGTCAGTGTCACAAGGTGGGGTTAAGATGGGAAGTTGGTGTCCGAGTTGATCGAAGTCACGATAGCTCAAGTGGTAGAGCAGTGGCGTATTTAGCCGAAGGTCGTGGGTTCGAACCCCGCTTGTGACACTGACGTTTTTATCTCAACCAACACCTTAATTAAAGATTAATAAATTGAAAATAATTTATTTTGTCAAGAGGACCACGAAACCTAACAAATGTTTTTAATAATTCCATTCCAAATCCCTTAGATACATGCTACTTACTATGCCTCAAATAATACGCTCGACAACGACCTTAAAATCCAATTAATTCAAAACTTAATTCCCCAAACAATACAAAGTTCCACAACAATTTGAGCCATCACTCCAATCCTCTTTCCCTAGTCTTGTCCAACAGAACACAACCGTCTTATGCCCTAGACGTCTCAAGAAAAAATGGCCCAACGACCTCCTTTCTGATGAGTAGGCAGGAAAGTTTATTTAATGAAGTAAAGTGGGAGACTAATATTTATCATTTGCTCGCCTAAATGTAAGTATGTAAATACATAATTGTAAATATTCCTATGCATCATCAATTTAAATATTGTAACCAAAAATTGCAGATTGTAATAAAATATTAAAATTTCAATATAAAAAACGTTTAATAGATAGTTTTTGTTTGATATATTTTTCAGTAGTAATTATTATTAATTTAATCATGTTCAACAAAGGTCACAGAACAGACAAAACTATAAGATGTCTCCGTGCGGAGTTATAGTTACCGTTTAATTTGATATATGTCGTCTCGCCGATTTGGTCTCTAAGGGGCGTTTTGACATTTCATCATCATCATCAGAAGATATCTTAGTGGTGCCTTGCCTCTCCCTGCGTGTGGCCCTGACCCACCGCTAAAGGTTAATTACCAAATTTATAAGATGACAACTATAATTTAAACATTATTTTGTGTGTATACGAATTGAAGAGAATTGTAGATGTTGCATAAACGAAATAAAAGGAAATAAATATGTGGAAAAATAATTGATTTGTTGCTAATAGAAATGATAAATGGTGTAGTGAGTATGTTGTCTAATTTTTTTAAAAAGAGAGTTTCTCCTCACAGTTTGCTGTTTTCAACGTACGGATTTCAAGTTTATAGCTCATCATCAGGTTGAAATCTGGATCCTTGAAAACAACAAACTAGGTAGGAACTATCTTTTTATAAAGATTGTTTGTTTTGTTTAATACAGATTTTAATACTTTAACATTTATTTGTTTAATATAATTTGATTATTCAATAGTAATGGATAATGTTGAGTGATACAAATAGAAAAAATTGTGAAGTACCTATTGTTAAAACTATTTTAGTCAGACAATAATTGTTAATTAAATAATCAATTAATTCTACGATTCTTACTCTTATTGGTACAAATTTATTGTTTTTATTAATAAATGCTCTAAACTTCGAATTTAATACGTTAGTGATTACAAAAGTTTTTGCCAAACTTTTTAACTGAAAAGTGATCAATCAGCAGTATTCTTATTTTTGTCTATCAATAACAGAAGGCAACAACTAAACCAAACGTCTCGCATTGATATTATATCTGCTGTTATTCACAGTTCTACAAATTGAGCAAAGTTTCATTAATGGTTCAGTTGACGGGGGATCTCAAATCCGAGTTTGAAAGTTTACTCAAGACGGTTTAATTACTGCGACCACCACTGTCCTCAACAATTCCAGATTCTCTGATATAATCTGAAATACATAAGTTCGAGGCGGTAAATCAAATATAATAATCTTTAAATTGTTAATATTGTACAAACTGTGTTTGTTTCTCTAATAAAACACCCTAACCGTATGAAAGTATAATATAATCGTTCCATCATTTTTTCAATCCATTCTTGATTAACGACCTTTTAAGCACCCATCCCCTTTCCAGTTGATCACTCTGGAAAATTAAATTATAAAAGAACGGAAGAAAGGGGCAAGCAGTACCTCTTTTCCGATATCGGAAAGTGTTTAAGGCAAACTGGTTGATCTGATGAAACGGTTGGAAGTTTGACAAGAATCGTCTTAACGTTACTTTATTATCAGGTCGTCCGAGTACTTCGTCCCTCAGTACCTCATTCCCTAAAGAGGTCAGTTGCTTCCGAGGCAATTTCTCGAACCTCACCCAACTTTCCTACCCCATCAAAACATCTTGCTGGTTAATTAACCCCTTTTGATAAACTCAAGCCGACCTCTTTGCAGTTCTCTACAAAAGATATTTTGTAAAATATAATATATATTACAAACTACTTTAATTAATATTTTCTTTTATATATCGATGCTTTTATAAATCTAACCTAAACCTCATTCCGCTTCCTAAAGAAGATCTCTAAACGGATTAATCCGTCCAATTTGATTTAAATGGGAGTTTTGCACAACAAAAACAGTCCTGAATAAATTCCAAATAATAAAACACACTTGAACGCGTAACTTTAATCTGAAGTTATTCACAACGTGTGTGTTGTTGCTTTCTATGGCTACAACCTCGGACGCATAAAGCTCAACGGCCACGTCGTTGAATTGCTTATTGTTCGAAATCCTAGGGTAGAAAATTGCTTTGAAGTTTTGAGATATTTGCCAGTCGATCGATCAAAAAGTGAAGAAGAGTATGAAAAGGAATTTAATGTGGAGTTGTAACTTCGAGAAGTTTAGCCGAGTGGTCTCCTCTTGGTTGAACTCTTCCCAACAGTTTAATCATTTCATTCCTCGAAGGCATGTTGTTCGACGAACCAAGTGATGTATTCGTCTAAAAAACATTTTAACATTTTTTAAACAAATATACCTTAACATATTCCTGTTTAAACTTTATATTTCTCGTTGAAAAACATGTAATAACATGTAATATAAATATTAATTCAGATCTTTAAAAAAAATATTAAACGTGCTTTAAAATGTAATTGAGGATTTATTTATTACTTTTGTTGTGCTATTTATTAATATATTTATAATATTGATTTTTGTTAAAAGTGTAAGCGCTTCTTTGCTGTTATTTTTACTGCTATTATTTTTATATCCTTTTTTAGTATTTTATATCATAATGATTGTTTTGTTGTGTTGCTTGACTGTCCTATGCTTGGGTAGCTAACCTGTTTGGACTGTAAATAAATTTTTTAAAAAAATTAATAAAAAATATTGAAAAACTACATTCTTTCCAAAATGAAACTAATGTTTCAGGACGTAATCTAATAATTAATTTTGTTATTTGTTTAGATCTATTAAGTGAATGTTTTCGTAAGACTGATGGATAATAATGTAAGTATTGATTTTATCGCACAACCAAGACAAATACACATATATAAATAGAAATAACAAAACTACAGTTTATCTTTAAAGTATTTGATGATGTGGAATAGTCAAATAGTTTTTTGCCTGTTTTTCCTCTATTTGTACATTGTTTAAACGGAAATTATTATAATTTTTATTCATAGTCATTGCGACGATAACAATACCGTAATGTGACCAGCATAATATAAAGAATACCAATAGAAATTTGATATATTTATATTTATAAAATGTTTTTTTTTGGATTTAAATAAGCTACAATCTGCACATGTATGTATATATACACACATATGCGAAGTTGAGACTATTACTTCTCGAAGTCCATGGACAATTCGAGCTTTTTGTAACTTACGATAAATTACCAGCAGGTCCCGAGAATCACTCACCCCGCGTATTGGCATTCCGGGGTCAGACCTCGGTCTTATCCAGTCACCAAGGTTGGACTCCAGGGGCTATCAATATCTTTTCAGACCGTACGCAATCATTTCCTAAACCAAACCCATTCACACGCTCACTCGTTCTTAAATACATTTTTTATTATTTCCTCCTATTCTTTCAGTTAGTGGATCACTCGATATTCGTCCTAATTGACAGCCATTCCCCCTCTCACACAACACATTCTCGCTAATAAATACATTCACTCATAACAGGAGGTACAAAACTTTCATTTCCAAACACATTCACACTCAAACTCATTCTTAAGTAAATTTTCTCCTATTTATATATCATTGATTCAATTAGGGTGGTGGAGTAATCAATATTTCTCCATCACCCTTCACAAATATTATACAATTAACCTAATTGAGGGTCGGATGGGTACATCAACCCTCTAGTACTACACATTCACGCCAATATATACATCTACTCTCAACACACACACCAAGGGCACAAAACTATCAACACTATATACAAAAGACCAATCACATATTACATAACTAACCTAATTGAGATCCGATGAGTTTTTCAATATTCTGTCATCGCCCCTCTCACTCTGCACATTCACACCAAACAAATGAATTGACTCTCAAGAGACACTAGGTACACAAAACTATATACAATAAAACAACCCCGTTTCCTCCATGAATGGAAACAGGGGACTCAGATACTCGATGCCATGCTCAAACGCAATTCCCATATCGGGTGGAATTCCTACGCGCTCGCTATGGGGACACATCGAGCATGCCTCTGCTGGACACATACAACGTACAACGTTCCAAACGTAAGTAATCGTGTGTCAACCTCGCATGGAATCGAGTGAGGAGACACTCTCTCAGATCCGAGGGCCACCTATCGACCGTGTTCTTGATAAGCGGGAGCTTCTCTACCGATGTTGCCAATTTTTATCATGTTTTTTTATTGCATTTTTAGCGTCCGAGTGCCGGAATGCGGTGGTCAAGTCTTGAGGTTGGGACGTCCCAGCCTTAGCCGCCTCATATCAAATTTAAAAAAGAAATTAAACTGTATATTTGTTTATTTAAATTTTCTTGGTTCTGTTGAACAGTCATAATAATAAATAGGTTGTTTTTATTTAACTATTACTTTCGATCTTGTAATAGCATGTTCAATATATTTGATATCTCATTGATAATGTAATCGGTAGATAAAAATTGGGCCAATGCTTTACAATATATCCTGTATCGTTTATGCTTAAATCTGAAATTATTTGTTTATTTTAAAAAGATATATACACATTTTTTAGTTTACTCTTAAACTATTCATAATTTTGTCGTAAGAGAAATAGTATAAAATAGCATTTGTCTGCGTACTAGTGCACTGTTTACTATGTTTAAAAATGTAGCATTTCTTACAAAAATTCTCTAAATGTACAAAGGAAACTGCTCTTAGGGGAAAGCTTTCTGTTATAAAGTGAAAGACTTTTTTAGAGACGTGAATTGCATAGCGAGCAGGTCCAAGAAGTCCCTTGCATCCAAATGGTTGAATTTGGCTGCAACATTTCTCATCTTATATACACTGATGGACAAAATAAACGCACCACCCTTAAATTTTACTGTATTTTGGTTTATTCATATTTTCCATACTAAAAATAGGTTTGGTTGTAAAAATAAGACATATAAAAAGAAAAGGTTTATTAACTAATCCTATAAAAGGAATTCTTGCGTAACGAAAACAATAAATTAATAAAAATGAAAAAAAAAATATTTTGACTCCTTTAATACCGAGCATTTTCAACTCTGATACGAATCATGTCTGTTAAACGCCTATAAAATCCTGAGGAATTCTTTCCCATTCAACAACAAACTGTCCAACTGTTCTAAGGTGTTAGGACCAGGGATTCTCCGTCGTACTCGTCACTTGCGTTGGTCCCAAATGGGTTCGATTGGGTTCAAATCTGGACTTCAAGCTGGCCACACCAAGAACTCAATTCCAACCTCATTCCTGTCTTGTAAGTACGTCTGTGAAGTTAGAGATCTTTCTCGCACAACAACCAATTCTGTACGGGCGTCCGAGGAAATGCAACCCCAGAACATCAATGACACACCATGGAAGCTACCTGAGGAACCATAAATCATAGGTCGTAAATTTCTCCTGTCTCCGTACGAAATTACTCCTAACTGAAGATTTAACGCCAACTCTCACCTCATCTGTAAAGAGAATTGGTCCCCAACCTTCCAATGTCCAATTCACATGTTCCCGTGACTAGCCATTTGTTTAAGCTGTAGTAAGAAGAGGTTAATGCCGGGCCCTGAGGTTATATTCATTGAGCCTTCTTCATACAGTCCTGGAGGAAATCGAAACATTACTGTATCAGATTTCTTATCTCAATTATCACAATGGTACAGTTTCGTAGAGCCTGATGGCGATGAATCTATCGTCTATCTAGTCTGTAAACCTAGGTCGACCCGTCTTGAATTTCTAGTGTGAAGCACCAAAGTACCCTTCCTATTGTAGAGTGGTTTACACTCAGTCTCCTGGCAACTTGTAACTAACTGTATCCTCTCTCTAATAATATTATGATCCTAATACTTGTCATACTCACTCAAATGCCAGACTGGAAACATCGAAAAAGGTATAAGAATAAGAATAGTATCAATTGAAATCAACGAAGGAAAAAGATTAAAAAGAAAGATACAGATTAATTATCTCATCTTAGATATTTAATCACCAAGGAAGGTACTGCTGACAAAAATTGAATTCAAAAATTAAAGAGATCAGTTTTGAAAAAATGTAAATAAGGTAACTGTATTCTTTAAAAATTAACAGTAGTTTAAACATTCGAAAGTCGCATAAACTAGCGTTAGATCACAAGGAATATATTTATGGCTCATAATTGCAAAATGTGGTTTATGGTCAGCCCGTAAATTTTGAGGGCGAAGTGTGCTACTAGCTTTGCCGATATGGCCGCGACCTAATTGCCCGTTTTGGCTGAAACCCTCGATGTATCACGGCCAGTGACGCGGAATACAAATAGTGTAGTTGCACAAGGTCTTTTTGCCCAACCCCCGGCACCCGTTATTTCTTATTAAGGCCGGCCCTTTTCAGTGCAAAACGTCCTTTTCTCCACCTGATACGATAATTCTCAATCCGTTTCGAGATGGAATATTAAAACACTTATTCAACAAACTCGTGTAACAAAGGTTCGGGACTAAGTGGTCATTAATGTTTTAAAGCTGCATTTCTTATTATACGGGAATAATATTATAAAAGTCAATGTTAAGGCCGGTTAATTTTTATTTTGCAAAATATTTGGTTTTGATAATTAGAAAATCGCTACACAAGGATGTAGACTTCTCCCTCACGTCTTATTTTCATTAATACCACTGTTTTAAAACATTTGTTTAGTAAAAAAACAAATAATAAATGGAAAAAAACAAATTAAACCAGAAAAGTAAAGATTTGCCTCGGGAACATTTTTGTTTTAACTTGGAACAATGTAGATTTTTTTCAACTCTTCATTTTAGAACACAAACTGTTATTGTTCCTCTTAACTTTTACCACCAAAAACCCGAGTTCATTTTTATTTTTCAAAGAATAGGTTTGTTTTTTATATTTCCCAAAGCAAACAGTGCTTTTATTTTATTTTATTAAGAATCGTTTCTTTAAGGTTTTGAACAGAAGATAATTCCGCGCGTAAAACGAATTTTTACACACGGCTAAACATTTTCTGATTAACAAAACAAAGGATTTCAGCTTCAAAAGTACGGCATAGGGTTCATCTGTAAACCGGACATTGATCCCCTTCATTCCACTAACTTTTTCCTATCGAAAAACAAAATGAAATATTCTCCCCAAAGGAGGATGAGTTTATCTGATTAACCTTTTTCAGCTTTATTATTCGAAAAAATATTAAATGTTCGATAAATTGTATGGCAACGTAAAAAATATATAATATAATGATACCGATTTAAATATATTCACACTATATAATATGTATAGTAATAATAATAATAATAATAATAATATGTAATGTGTATAATATGTAATGTATAATAATAATAATAATATTTCGAGTGATTTAAAGGAGTTACTAGGTCTCCAGTGTTTCTTTTGAAGAGCAATTTTCAGCTTTCTTAAATTGATTGAAATTTATAATGAGATTTAGGCATTTCCTTAAATTCTTATACATTTGAATGTTTGTCTGCTATTGTTTGAATGAGAGTTTTGCATGCAATAGTTCTTTCTTTTTTCCGGAATATGTGAGGCTGCCGGAGGGTAAAAATGAAATAAAAGAAAATAGAGGGGGTAATTAACTACAAAGCACAAAATTGCAATTTAAATAAGGAAAGATAGCTCCCTCCAAAAGAAGAAGATTAAGAAAAAGAAGTGTTATTACTTTCTTATTATTGTTTAGTAGAATTTTTCTTTATAGTATTTGAATGGAAGTATAAAATGATAACGATGAGCCTATACTCATGCTAAGACTGTTGATAGTCTGACTCCATTATTATTATTATTATTATTGGCAATACAAGCTCATGTGAAATGTTTAAATTATAAAACAAAAATTCAAAATTTTAAGTAAGAACTGAAATAAATTTTATAATTTAAAATGGGTTTGTTGCATACATTTCACCTTCCAAATTAAGAACTTTAAAAGGATAAATTAAAGCTTTGGATGGCAATAGGATAGATTAGTTTATGTGTGAATGTTTGGAGTCAGAGCTTTATAGCACTCAGCAGGGCTATAGCTAAGCTAAGAAGGTTTAAATGTTAGGGTGTGAAATGACCTTAGCCGTTAAAAAGCACTTAAAAATTAAGAATAATATATAATATATATGATTTAATTTAATCCAAAAAAATCCCAAATCTTATGTCACCAAACTGAAAAATGTAGAACCTCTTAGGACGTATCTATCCGGTATCATCCTAAAAGTAGTGAATGAAATGAAATGCTTGTGAGTTTGGATATATAAAAAAACTCATTTGGAGTCTACATTTGCGAAAAATTCTCTCTGCTAATTAATCTACTTAGAAGATCGGCCAAGGTGTATTGGGGATTGGAGTGTGACGCTCTCGAAATCAATAATAAAGGAGCGATTCTTCTAATCCTCTCTTACGCGGCCCCCGTTTGGATCAAGGCATTACAAAAACACACAACGCCATAAACTAAGGAGAGTACAACGTAAAGTGGCGCTGAGGGTAATAAAGGGTTTCAGGACAATTTCATTCGAAGACTCAAGCATACTAGCGGCTAGCGGCTTTCTGCAATACATTCAAGAAGTACTAGACCAAATTAAAATAGTGAAACCCTCAACCACACAAGTGAGGCCAAACCTTGAAGTAGACCAAAATTGCCAGTAGATAAATGGCCGCGTCCTGCAATATTTACATATATTGTTACCAAAAATGATGTAACCTCCGAAGGTGATATTCATATTTTTACTGACGTGAGTAAAATAAACGGCCAAGTCGTTTGTGCATGTTATCTACAAAGACTTAATGAAAATTCATGAGGAAAAGTACTCTTTGGAAAACTGGAGTTCAAACAACCCGGCTAACATCTACTGGCCATCTCGAAAGCCTTAGACTGGTCAAAAGATAATAACCAAAAATTGGGCGGAAGAACAGTCACACTTTGAACAGACAGTCAAGTTTCTTTGTTTTCAATCCAAGACCACCGAAACCTTCACCGATGGTTGAAAAAATAAGAAACCAAGCTAATAGTCTGGAACATTGACTATAGAATTTATCAAGCTCATTGGGAAACATCGGGGAAGAAGCTGATGCGTTACCTAAAGAAGCAGCAAGTAGTTCAGAAGAAACAAACTTTCATCAAATACCTTTTAGGTACAGGCTAAGGCAAGAAAAGATAGCTTGAAGTGGGAAAAATATTGGGCGGCAGCAACTAAAGGAAAGCATATCAAAAGGTTCTTTCCGACGGTAGCTGATCGGATGAAATGTGAGTTCAAGCTAAACTGCAAAGCCACTCAAGTACTGACAGGTCATGGGAAAACCGAGCTTATCTCTTTCGATTCCACATTATAACGACCCTACATGTCCATGCCATAAACCTCGGATCACATCCTTAACAATAGTTCGTTATTCGAGAAACAGAGATCACCATTTGAGCGACACGTCATAACTTCAGATGAAACTGGCCATCATCACGGGACCGATGCAAATACAAAATATATTTTCTTAATTCCTCGACCCTATCGATTTCACCTTAATGTGATATATAGTGATACACAAGAATCAATAATGGTATTTATATGTATGTACACTTAATAATGTTTTGATTCAGCATGTAGTAATTTAATGGAGCATACAAATAAAGGAAAATTTAAAAAACTATAATATGTAGTTTCAAAAAAATCGAAGCACAAAATAATGTCATTTTTCATGAAATTAAAGCTAAATTGTGATTTCAGAGTAGAAAAAATATACTTATTGGTAAATGTTAGACACGGCGTCTCATCAATGGAAAGTGTCGGTTGAGTTCGAATCTCAGCGGCCCTGAGTTCGTGCCAGACTCCCATCGAAAATGAGCTTTAACAATGGAAAACGTCAAGGGCTTAAATACTAACGTGCTGTAGCAACCCGCCCCCTAAATGGAAAAGGGTACCATACGTGTAAAACAAGGCGCAATGCTCAGGAGGAACCCGCTATTACCTAATATCTAAAGGCGGCTCCAGACATGCGGTATACGCGGAATGCCGCGCACATTTTCGCCGAATCCCGACTAGTTCTCGGCTATTCGCCGAAAAACAACATCCGGTGCTCGCCGTGCTCCGCTTTTTGTAGGTTTTCTTGTCCGCTTCAAAGTGCACGGATATTCGTGAAGTAACCGCACTCAAACCATCCAAACATTCGGAAATCAACTATAGCTGTACAAACCTTTAACCAACATCAAAATCAACAGTAAGAGTATACTTCTATTTAATTCTATTTATTTTTCATTAAGAAATGATTGCTAACTAGTATATTTGTTTTAATTTATACAATACAATTGTTTTTTCGTATTAGGAATAGATTGACCCAATGCAACTGGTTTGGAGTTCCTCGGTGTTTAGGAAACAGAACCATTAATTTGGAAAGCTTCTCTTACAAATCATAAATATGTAGTTTTATAAATAAAGCAGTCATTACAAATATAAAAAAATTATATATATTGTTTTAATTAGTTTGTTGCCACTGCACAAAATAATAACCGCAGCTGCAGCAATAACAGTTTCACTGTTGTCCATCACGATTTGTACTAAGTTAAGGACTCCCACGGCATTTGGAAAATACGTATTCCCTGTTTCCGCAACAACTAGAAGGTTATACAAAACCCGCTGTGCGTATACGTAGGCACGCTATTTGGCGATGCAAAGATGATCATCTCGGAAATTGGCCGCATTTCCAAACTATTCGGCAGTAATCGGCATTCGGCGAATACCCGCATGTCTGGAGCCGCCTTAAAATAAAATGAAAATGTAGACATCAGCAATATCCTACTCCAGCTTTAATTAACTAATCGAAAGTAACTTTTAATTGTTCGTATGTACGTACTTACATTAGAAATTGTTTAATAAATTCTTGTAGAGCGGCAAAACGGCATTGAGAATAGATTGAAACAATATTGAACTTTGATATCATGTTGTGGATGAAGTTTAGATAACAAGGGCGATACTTTGGGGAGAAAGAGGACATGTCCCTTGGAAACTGATATCAAGTATCCCCTTTCGCAGACTTATATATAACAGTTATGCGCCCGTTGACCTCCGGCCCATCTCACATGACCACACTTAAGATAACAACGCCTCCCCCAACCTAAGCACAAACTAGGGTCTTGTAAAGACATTTTTCTTTCTTTAGAACAGTTCGTAAATCATCTCTTGGGCGAAACGGGCAATTGAATTTCAAAAAGGCGTATAAATTACCTAACCGCGGGTTCGTCCTCCCAGTGGAAGCCGAAAGGGTTTTCCAAGACGAAGCAATCGCGAGGGAAGAGGAGGAGGTTTCAAAATGTCTGGGCAAAGCTCGCAACCATTTGTCTCCTGGGAGCCGGACAGTTGGACATGATAAACTGCTTTGTTTACCAACAGCCCTTGTCCCCCGCTTCGAGTCGGCATAGTCCTTGTGATTCTCCCCCGTCCTAATCCCTCCCTCACGGCACGGCTCACACCCCCGAATTAGGGACGCTAACCGATTATAGAGTTTCAGGAACAAAAACAAGCCCGACCAACTTATTACGGGGATTTGTGAAGGTGTGAGAGCTTGATGAGATCCAAAACCTCAAAACTGAGTTATATCAAACTTTAAACTTTAAAGTGCCGCCATAGAGGAAATGCCATTTAGTAATAACGGTGGTATACGTATCACAACAAAAATATGGAAATAACCTGTCCAACTAAATAGTTAAGAACGCTAAATCTTGCATGTATTATTATTATTTGTTATACCCTCAAAATCTCTAGCGATCATTTAAGAAACTGACAGTCCTAAAGATTCCGTTTAAAATTAAATATATGATTTCACTTTTAAAAATCAGGTTGTAAATTTAATATTTCTTATATGGAGATCGAGAGATGCGGTCTGGTGTGACGTAGGATTTTAGAAAAACATTTTTTTTATCGTTTCAACGTTTTGATCTTTATTGAGATCATCATCGGGCCTCGGATTTATAAACATTGTTTAAATTTTACAAAAACATGTAGGATGTGAAAAAGTGTTCTGTAACAGATACATTGAAACTCAGTCGCAGCTACGCTAATTTCATGAACCAAATTTAATATCGATAACATACATTTGTCATCACACAAAACAATATAACATTTAAAACAACCATCACATTCCACACATCTACATACCCAAACATTTCTACATAGTCTAATTCTATAGAACTTTGGCTTTCCTTTACCTAATTATCCCCGTCTCTATAATCCTGAAAGAATAATCAGGCCAAACCACCAATTTTTTCCCATTGACGGCACCTTTCACCTCAAAAAAAGCCGACTCGTCATATAAAAATGTATTTCTATCCCGCCTTCCTTCCCCACCCCTTCAAAATCCAACATATATAAACATAAAACATCAATATCTCATTGGCACTCTCAATAAGACAAGAAGCATGACACATCTACACGGAAAACAAACACTTTGAGTGAGTACAAATACTTTGATTGAATCTAAAATTCTAGCATTGTATAAATTCATTTTTTCTTCTTTTTGTTTTTCACGTCCTTCATATATTTGTATAATTTAAACAAAATTTATAAATCCGAGGTCCGGAAGATGATCTCAATAAAGATCGAAATTCACTAGCTTTCGTGGTCCGCTTGACCAATCTTTCAATTAATTAAGGTTTTTAGTTGAGATAAAAAAGTCAGTTTCTCGAGCGGGATTCGAACCCACGACCTTCAGCTAAACCGCTCGGACACTAACTTCCCATCTCAACCCTCTAAAGTTCTCCGTGGCCATTTCATTTGTCGCCGAAAATGAAATAGATTACACAACATTTGAAAAATTACAAAAAGGAGGGAAAATTCAAAAGTTGGGGTTGCGATGGGAAGTTGGCGTCCGAGAGGGACGAACTCACGATAGTGGTAGAGCAGCGGCGTATGTAGCCGAAGGTCGTGGGTTCGAATCCCGCTCGTGACACTGACTTTTTTATCTCAACTAAAAACTTTACTTAATTGAAAAAGATCGAAATGTTGGCCGATAAAGAAAATATTTTTCTAAAACCTACGTCACACCAGACCGCATCTCACAATCTCCATATAATCATTAGCGGTCACTAAACACTACACTTTAATATTTATTTTTTGTTAAGTTATTTTGAATAGTGTATGCGTATGAGAGCTACTTCAAAATATTTCAGAATACTAGCAGAAGAATAAATACTTATATTAAAGTTAATCATGGGTCTGCGTTGCAGGGTCAGTTCATCACTGAAGATGGCACGAATCCGAAACGCGTTTGAGTAATTTAATAATACTGTGAATGAAGACGGACCCAAAAATTGACCCTATGCGGATTCAGCATGACATAATATATTAATAAACAGTGGAATCAGGGCAATTATTAACAAACAGAAAAATATATTCATGCAGAACGAAGGTGAATTATTATTAAATAAACGTACGAAAAAAACTACAATTTTAAATATAATTTAATATAATACAAATCTAATCGAAAGATATACGAGCACGTTGAAAAATACGGGTTCTGGTGTTCAATGCTTGGGACGAGATGGAAGGATATTTGTTATCAAGTCTTAACGAATTAGAAGTCTCCCTCGCAATTTGTAACTCAATTTAGTTTCGAAAAGGAGAAAATATGGCCAACTCTAGACCGGGATTAGGTCATTTAACAGAAGAAAATAAACCCAGCCATTTTTCGCCGGCTTCCATCCGACTCGAAAGGTTTGTACAGGGAAAAGATTGTCATTCCGGGTCTTTGTTTATAGGAAGGGAGAGAAGGCTGACCTCGCGACAAGAGGAATGGACCTTGTTAAGAGAAATACTTGTACACTTTGTATCCTACGGAGTCTGGATAAAAGGTAAAGAGGCGAACGGGCATCTCACGCACCCTTAACTCTAGCCTCTCCACTCCCTTCTGTAACCATAACCCACAAAAAGCACACCATACCCTCTACTTTTCGTCGTTTTAGCCTTTTTTTTACATAGTTCCAACATTGTTCAACTAAACTCGTCAATAATTTAAAATAAAGTGATTATATCATATTTTTTATTTTCCTATTTGAAAAAAACCTGTCAATAATAGACTTCAATATCCCTATATTATTCATGACCTATATTTTTTTTTAAACCTCTATATACATTTAGACATTATTGAGAAGGTGTGGAGTAATAGAGGAGCAACTTATTTTCCACACAACATGAGAATAAATGTTGAAAACCACGTCCGGTTTAAATGTTTCTTATTTTATGGTTTTAGGAGACTAAACCCTATCAAAAATATTTCAAATAAGATCCATTGGAAAAAAATGTTTCTTGGTGTATTCTGCAATATTTAGAAAATAAAATCAATCTGTACTAGCCAAAATAAATTACATCAGAAACCATGAAATATGCGTTCTAATTTTTTTAAAATTTGCCTTTATTAAAAAACGTCGGTCACCTTAATGTACATCACTAGAAATATAAAAGTCTGGTCACATTCACTCCCCCACAGTACTCGACATACCTAGGGGTGTGGTTAAACAACCCCTTCCTTTCACGCTAATAAATTTCATTAATTATCATAAATTAGAGACACTACACAAACACACACAAATACTATACGCATATAAAAATCCCTATTGCCCTAAGCTAGCGGAACAGATCTGTGCCCGCGTTTTGCATCGCAAATTATTGCCTGCATATGCAAGGCTTTGGGGACCGCGGTAGCCGAGTGGTTAGCATGAGAGACTCTCACGCCGCGGTCGTGGGTTCGATTCCACCGTCGCCTCTGGCCCTTTTTTCACAATAACCCCCCCCCCAAATTTGAACACACATATACGAATTGTCACATGGCTAATATGCTTAGTTCATAACGCCAAAAAAAAAAAAAAAAATATGCAAGGCTTTCTGAAATTGAAAAGATGCTCGACCGTTATTCTATCCTTGCATAACGGGCGCCTACGCGATCTTTTTCCGGCGAGAAGGGGCCCGTGAGTTATTCTTGTGTGACCTATGCGTAATCTTGCCAGTATGGTCTTTTCAGGACCAGGGACTTTCTTAACCTGTCACAGTTTAGCAGGGATTCTATTTTTACGAGCTCAACGCGTCTTCTATAATCCTTTTACTGTACTTAAAATTAATATATCAGTAAATGTGCATTATTGTATTTAGCCCGAAGTCATGTTTTTAAAAATTTGCAAGAAGTTGGAAAGAAAACGAATTAATATTTCATTCTGAATTATTCGTATTGCTAATATAGTTTTTGTAATATTTTTAAATTTGTAGTAAACCTAGTGTAAAATGTTAACAATTTGATTGAATAATGCAATATTATATAAATATAACGTTGTAGTCGGATCGCAGATAATGGCATGAAAATCTAAAAAACATTAATTTATTTGTGCAATAAATATTACAATATTCAGTGTATTATTGTTTACCTAGAAAAAATACCTAGTAAATAAATTTGATATTTGAAGTCCTTCATCATTTTTTCATTAGCTAGTACTCACTTTAACACTCCATCTTTTAATGCTCTATCACGCTGCCTCCATGATTACGGATACGCAATCGCGATGACAGGAAAACCTTACGTAGTATCTTCATTTAATAGTTTTACCTGCAATGACAGATTCATATATTCATTTCTGTAATGGAATAACCATGATTTAATAAATGTAATTTTTATTAAAATATTCTTTTTTAAGGTGGGCTTAACTTGTAGGGTTGTATCTAGGATGAAAAATCTATTTATAATATTAAAATCGCTAGTAATCATACTTATTACAATTAATTATTACAACGAAACGGGTACATATATCCAATAGAAAAGGGGTCGTAACTTTGGGGTAGGCTTTTCTTTTGTTTTACTCCATTGATCACGAATTTGGGCTGTCTTCCATCAGCTTAGTCCAGCTTACCTTCAAAACATTTATCAACGTTGTAACGTTGCGTATACACCATCCTCTGTTTCATTTTTCCTGCGAAGTCCTCGAATCTGCGCTTTTTTCGTCAGTTTTCCCCTTTTCTTTTTTTTTATCGACCACTTTTTTACTTACGGAATTATCTGGTTCACGGTCTTGGTCTTGATCGAAAATATATGGACTGTCACAGCCATTGACAATGTTGGGACTGAGGCGGCAAAAAATTTTAAAATCGTCTATTAAAAACTTAATTATGTCAATTTGTACACATTGTAACATTGCTTTTCACAGATGATGACCTTAAATTAGGTCGAAAACTTGGCACTAACAATTGAATTTTCTTTTTCGGCAAGACCACACCTTGATCCAGATTATTCGTGATTATTCAGAAATCGTGAGATGCGGTCTGGTGTGATGTAGGTATCAGAAAAACATTTTCTTTATCTTATTCTTCTTATTCTTTATCCATTCTTACGGCACGATAAAGATAAAGAAAATGATTTTACATCACACCAGACCGCATCTCACGATTTCTGAATAATTATCGATTAACGGTCACTAACCACCACACATTATTCGTGATCTTACGTTTCTTTAAAATGTGGAAGATTTATCTGAAACGGTTGGATGTTCAATTCAATAGATTTCAAATAAACTGATTCAATGCTCAATATGTACGGTTAATTAATTATTTATAAGAATAAATTAACGAGTAAAAATATAACCTCGTTAATTGTAGTTTCTCAGAGGCCTTTGAATCAGCTTTAGAGCTTGTTATCCGTTATCTCTATTAAGAAAATGTATATTATATATCCGCAGCCGAGAGGGCTTTAATAAGATGGATTATGATTGTCGAAAAATGCTTAAGTTAAAAAATCTTTGAGAAAAACGGTTAAACTTAATCGAATTATTAAATTTATTAGATTAAAAATAGCAAGGATAAAAAGAACATATTTTTATTAAAAATAAAAAGAGTTCGCCTCACAAACCCTCCTCAGGTTTTAATATTTTGTAGCTTCTTGTTTCTTTTTAAGGGGTGTTATTTTTCATGTTGAAATTTTAAAAAATTATCTTCACACTCTAAATATAAGAAGCTAAACATAAGTTATGATGTTACTGAAGCAAAACACTAGGTGCTAAATTAATGATTGGACCGCAGGTAAAAAAATAAGATAAATGGAGTGTGGTCGAGATTGTGCAAAATCCATTATCCCACCCCCCAACTTACAGACCCCGCCTCGCCCCTTAGGCCCCGAGGCCACAGGGAAGAAGGGTGTTAAACTACACTTCGAAAGAGAGCCCGAAGGGAGAACGGAGAAAACTTTAGATGTCTTTAATTACCTTTGGGGCTCCCTAATTGCTAAGGATTGTCTTGAGCGTGGGCTGGAATTAGCCAAGAGACATTTCGCAAGAGTAAAAAGTTGCCGCTTCTATTGCAACAAGACCATTGTTGAGGTTAATTGGATATTACTTCTTATTACTTGTCATAAATGCCATTCGCTTTTCTCTCTAAGAAGCCTATTTTACGTCCAAGTAAAGGAGAATTATAAGTGACCTAGGTAAAAATTTTAAAATAAAAACCATTTTATGAAACACATGTACAAAACATTAAAAAACGTATACATTTACTGCATGTATCCAAAAAAACACATTTCGAATAAATATTAATGATGTATAAAGCAATTAAATTGTTAAAATTCATTTTCAAAACCTATAATATGTTTAAAAGTAAATATTTCCTGTATATGTGTGTGTGTGTGTATATATATATATATATATATATTATAGATAATAAATATTATAATTATAGTGAAAAATGTATAATTGAGATATTTCAAAATTGGAATTTAAAAACAGCGTATAATTTTGGATTAATTTTTCTCGATTATTTAATTAACCTACTGTTCTATAAATTTAAAAATAATTTGTCGGCGATTAAATATTAATGTGACAGCAAAAAAATAGAATTTTTTTCAATATTATTCTCACCAGAATTTTGCAGAAAAAGTAGACTAATTGCAAAATAGGCATATTCATATGACAAAATCTTACTTTTTCAGAACTGTAGTGAAACAAAGTTTTTTTCGTTCGTCTTTGTTATTAAAAAAACATTCACAAAACCTCTCCGGTGGCACAAGTTAAACTGAAAATATATCCTAACTTAAAATTGATCATTGACCTCAATTTTCTACAAACTATCAAAACTCACTCAAGAAGTTTACAAGGCCCTATTCACTTTTTCTTATTGCATTAACTTAGAAGTTTTGATCTTTAAATGATGGGGCATCCTTTCAAATATGATATTGTCAAATATGCTTACAATAAAAATAAATTACACCAGTAAATGTGCTCATTTTTATTACATAAAATGTATAAGCTTTCGAAATACCCATTCAGTGATGACAAACTGGTTTTCTTAGATTGTATGATTTTCATTTTTAATAAGCTGCTGGTTTGGTAACACATGAACGGTATAAGAAGGGCTTTTTCCTCGGATATGCGAGATGAAAACAGATAGGAGAGTCGTAGAATGCGATAAATGACAGTGGAAAATTGTAAGAAAAATTAATATCTAGCAGGAAGCAAATAACAGCGAGTATTTTATTCTTTTGTAAAAAAACTTTATCAGTTTTGTCCACAGTTTATCAGTGATAGACAATCAAAACGTTGTTCGTCAGTTAATTAGATAAAATTTTCCGAAATTAAATTAAATATAAAAACGTTAATAATTATTTAAATTTTAGACAACAAAATTGTATGAAATTTTATTCGCAAAATCTGAAATGCTTTTAAAAACCTTTAAAGGTCTAACTCAAAATTGAATGAGATTTACTCAGACTAAAGCATTTTCTAGTGAAAATCTCCATGACCGCAGTTAAACCTATTTAAAGACACGACGTGGAAAACGTTTTGAACGTCTGTTAAACTCTTCTGAAAATAGATGGTTGTAATTTTAAAGAACATTTTTTCTTTTATTTACACGTCAATTTATGAGGAATATTTATCAACTAATAGACTACATAAAATATTAGTAATACATTTTCACGAACAGATATTAGTCATACTATCAAAGAATGATTCGGGCTAGATCATCAGAATTTTTTGTTGTGCGATTTCTTCTTCATCAAATGGTATTTAGCAACTATTTTATAAAAGCAAACATTAAATTAGATTTATACATTTTGGACATAAGATGTATACTATACTGCGAAAAACGTTTTACGAGTAGGACTATCCTTCTCCTTTTCTTCGTTATTGTTGTTCCTCTTTTTCTATTTATAGATGAAAATGTTTTTGAATGTGTGTTTTTAAATAAAAAGCGCTTTTTCTCGATGCTTCGGCATATAGACATATATTTTATTTCTTAACATTGCAAAAACACTTTTAAACAAATATTTCAACAGTAAATTGTAAAAATATAGCCAATAGAGAATCGCCTGTTTCTTGGTTTTTGCTATGTTAAGAATTGCCCAAACGACGTTTAAGTTGTGTTTATTTATTTTTAAACCTTCAAATCTAAAACTATCGTTGTTAACTATTTCAACTGGAATCATGTTTGTAAATTAGTTGATTGATGCTTCAAAATCACTTTGTTTTGGAAATGATCTCATGAATTTAAATCAGCTAACGGAGAGGAAATTGGCAATAAGTCTGCTATAAACACTAACTAAGGTTATCTTAATTAACTTTAATTGGCCCTTACAAGGTCCAATATCCACACCCTCTTGACGGGAAATAACTTCCACTTTGCAACGATTCAATTAAGCATAAATTTATCAGAATAACTGAGCTCGTTATGATAATGATCTTTTACTATCATATGCAAACTGTCATTGAAAAATATAAAAAATTATATAATACTTGCAGAAGGTTATAATTTTTATTGATAACCTACACACAGATATTTTAATTGTGTTCGATCAAGAGACAAATAATGTCGGTAGATATTTCAACAGCTTTACAGTTTTGTTTTGAACATATACACATGGGCCGAAATAATTCCATTGAATGTCTTCCTTCCATTATATTTTTTTCTAAATGTCCATGGCGACAAGAATACGCAAAACCGCAACAGGTTGCCGATACCTGAAATTCCAGAGTTGAGAGAATATCCACAACACCTGACCATATAACCATTAGGATGAAAGGAAACATCCCCGGAATGCGAAAGCTGCTCGCTTCTAATTAACATCCGATTATCTTCTATATAATGTTTCTGACGTATCTCTAATTTCGTTTTTGTCCAGCAAATTGTCGTATTTGTAACGGAAAAAAAGTGTTTACCAGTTTCAAAGGTTAAATTTCAATTTAATTTCCTACTGGTAAAACTGAAAGGTATGGGTTTGCTTTCTCCCAATATGCATTCTCAAATACTTTTAAAGAACTAAAAAGTGAAAAAAATCAATCTTGACATTGGCTGTATAAAAATATTCTTGAAAGATTAAAAAACACAAAATTTTATAATGTGTAAGAGGAAACGGGAACAATCTCAGAATTTTAACAAAAGAATTAAAACAAAAAATTAAACAAAAAAAAATTTTATAAGCAAAACAAGCTTTGCAGGTGAGGAAATAGGTTCATTAAGATTTCGCGTGTAAACCTGGAGAATATATCTTTTTTAATAGTGCAATATAGGTAATTGCCCCGAATTCTACATTCGAATTTTTGATTACCCTTGGTGAATGTATCGTTTCACAACTAAATCCGCTTCTAAAACTTATATAACTATACAAATTTGTTGCACATTCTTTAAATTATTTTCAGTTTTATGAAATATTTTACTTTTAATATCAATTCGACATTGTTCTATCTTCCAGGGTCGCCATTAGGTCAAATCTTCTCAGATGTTTTCTCCGAAAAATGCGTTTGTTTGCTTGATCATTAATCAGTTATTGAACGTCATCGTTGGATTGCATTTCATTTTACATATATAAAAGTCTATAACAAAAAAATTATTTGTTGCTTAAAACCAATCTACTTTACATTTCGTCTTTACGCATAAAATATATTGTAGTCATGTTTAATTTTTCTTGAGTGATATTCTGATTATAATATTGTTAATTAAACATCATTGTTAATTAACCATTATTGTGAACGAATCAAACCGTCAAAATAAAAATAAAATTAGGTTTGACGGCATAGGCTAAACCCGCATGAGTGGTTGGTGTTGCGGTAGTGTTGGTCTTTAACGCCGTTATTCCGTTTGTATTTTTAATGGGTTATATTTATTATCAGTTTAGTTACATCCTAGCAAACCTATGTAATCAATTTAAATTTTTAAATTAAATATAACATTTTGTTGCTATCTATGAATAGGAACTGATTAAAAATCATTTAAAATTGAGGTAGTTTCGTCTTNTATATATATATATATATATATATATAGAGAGAGAGAGAGAGAGAGAGAGAGAGAGAGAGTAAATTGTTGGTGTTTTTTAAGATTATTCTAAAATATACAATTTCAAAGATAACAGCACCAGAAATTAAACAACTCCGTTCATTTCTGCGAACGAAGCCGTCTGGTTTACAAGGTAACGACCGTCTGGTGATCTGATGATGGTTGTTGGCAGGCTGGAAGTTCTTCCTCTAATCTAATAACACTTAAGGATAGATCTAGTTTTTGCCCAACCCGAAACTCCGGGCTTTGCCTTCAGGGAAGGAAATTACGATTCTCGGCTTAACTAAAAAGGATTTTCCTTAACTGAAAATGGGCCACTTTCAAGATTTTTACGAAATATTACCCACTTATGAAGAGTTCATATTTGAAACATGTATTGCTCACTACTTGTCCCGCAGTTTATTATAAGTAATCAATAAACTATTCATTATTAAAGTTATAAAAACTTTACTGTAAGAATTGGATTGTAATTTTTTCTTAAAGTACGGAAAATTTTATCCCATTTAATAGAAAATAGTTTTCCATCATCACAAGAATATTTTATCCCATTCACATTCTGTTTTATGTAAAGGGTTATTATGGTTAGTCTATACTATACAGATTAATAATATTAATTATATCATTATATTTATATAATTATAATAACATATATTAATTACGTATGACAATTGTAGAGCAATAAAGAAATCACTAAAAGAAAAAAAAACATTCTAAATATTTTCTCACCGCATATTTTTACAGTTCTATTCAAATTATCATGTTGGCCGTTGAAAGTGCTGCTATCATTCTTAACAATGTGCTTGTAAGAGAAATGAAAACGGTTGGTTGGACGTTGCTGTCACGGAGTAAAACAAATTCTTTGTCAATTCGTCCACGTCTAGGTAGAAATCTCCCCAATTTTTACTCAAGGAAGTCTTAGTCTATTATATTAAGTGAACAAAGCAAACCCCAGCTTAACCTATTTGCTACATTGTCAATTTAAGTTGTTTTATTGTACTCATTTTTATAAAAAACTACCTACTTACCATAACATTCTGCTTTAATTATTATAACAACTGATGCTCTCACATTTACATTTATCCGGTTTATTTACAAGTAGTAATGTAAAGGAAACGGAACTGGTTACAAACCGAAAGTGTTTTTATCGGTTTCCATACATTAGGCATTTGTAAAAGATGAAATACGAAACGTGCCTTTTATCAGAAGATACTCAATACAATTTAGAAGATCCATTCAACAACTGTTAAACAAAATGTTGGTTTTTTCATCTAAATAGAAATTTTTTGTTGCTCACAATGAAATATTTCTTATTTCAGGTAGCAATTTATTTATATTTTAATTTATATTATTATATTTCAATAAATTAGTTAGGCTCTTGAAGTTTCAAAGTTTAAGTCATTTTATAAAATATGATTTAATGTATTGTGTTATTTTGGTCTTCATATTCTTACAAAACAACGCAGTTTATACACATGTACAACCCGATCATAGAAAAATTTCTAACTGTATATCCATGAGGTTTTCGATATTACGTGTTTACAGTAACTGTCCATTAAGATAATTTCAGAAATGCCTACCAGACAGGATATAATTTACATTTTGATAAAATTAAAATGTCATCTTTATCAGGGTGTGCTCACAAGGCACAATACTTTAAAACTACAAGTTTATCTTCTCTTTGCAGAACGTAATAACAAAAGAACGACGCTTTTCTTCTAATATATTATTGTTGTTATTTCCTGAACCAATTTTCAACAACTAAACTTTCAAACTTTCGGTAAATCGTAAAAACAAAATTATACTATATCGTGATTGAAGTGAATTTAATTTTTATAAATATTTATACGGTTCCATGGATTCACAAACAACACAGGTTGTCTTTTTTGGTAAAAAAAAATACAAAGTATGAGAATTTTATCTATAATAATCATATGTTTTTATATTATAAATACAGTAATAAGTACGTTTAGTATACAAAGTTCTTCATTGTTTACAGAATAAGTTGCAAAATTGTATTAATGAACCATGTCCGTATAAGTCCCACCTGATTGAGGGCTGCAATTCCCTCGAACTCTGTATAGTGTAGGAGCGTGTAAGAATGCCGGCCGATTAGAAAATAGTGCTTGAACAAGGCAGCGAATATTTGGGTACCTGTTGCGATTCTTGGAGGAAACAGGGTTGTTTTATCGTACATAGTACAGATAGTTTTGTGTCCTTAGCATGTGTCCATAGACCTCAATTAGGTTACTTATGTAATAGGTAAAACCTATGAAAAAGGTGGTAAAGAACAAGGAGTTATAATATATACAGACAGCATAGCTGTATTGCAACAAATAAGAAATATTTACCTGAAAATACATAGCAAAATATTGAGGATACAAGAAAAACGCTGCAAAAGTTGGCCAACGAAAAAACTCAATCAAACTTCATTGAATGAAGGCATACTGATGAATCAAAGGAGATGGAGAGGCTGATAGAGAAGCGAAAGCGGTCACAAAAGATGAAACAAGTCCTTATCAAAAATTCCACTGTCATATATCAAACAAAATATGTAGGGTCGAATGGGAAAAAAATGTGACTGAAATAACAAAGGGGTCTCATACCAAATTGTTCTTTCCAAAGATCAAAGCATAGAAAAAAAAACTGGATCTCCCAAAAGATTATATGATAATCCAGCTTTTGAGCGGACACGGAAAAAATAAAGCGCACCTACAACGATTCAAAATTATCGACAATGATAATTTCAACTGCTAGTATTTCGCCAGCTTGGGTTCATATCCTTAATAAATGCAGAATCTTTAAAAACGTTCTGTCCAAAATCATAAAAGTAGCCTTGGCAGGTAAAAAGCTGCCGCTGCCCTTCTGTGACCTTGTTCAGACTTCACGGTAAAGTTTGTGAACTTTGCCGGCTGAGTATTGAGTACCCGATCGGCCCAGAATCATGGTAGGTGAAAAGGTGATAGAGGAATATTATTTTGAAATTAATTAATTATTATTGTATATAAGAATATATTTCACTACCTAAATTGAGTGACTAGAATGAACATTGGAAAGAGAATATTTAAGAGTGAATGAGAGTGTGAATGTGAGATTGATTACGTTGCTACTGAAATGACCTAGACGTTGGTAGCCCCTGGAGATCGAGTTCTGACCCCGGACTGCCAACACCCAGGGTGGGTGAATCTCGAGACCAGGCGGTAATTTATTGTAAATTACAAAAGCTGGAATTGCCGGTGGACTGTGAGAAGTGATAAACTCAACTTTGCACATGTGTATATACATGTTTGTACATGTGCAGATTTAACTTACATAAATCCAAGTCATGTGCACGGTTTGTTGACATGCACTCACAGCTGACGTTTACTTAAAAAACGATGTGCCAAGCAAAACATGCAAAGACTTGACTCAAATAAAAATCGAATGTATACAGATTATTGCACAATATTATTTACATCGAACGAAATTCCAGTTTACTTTTGATAAGCTGGTTTTTCTTATTGAGACTCTATAGAGCGCAGATTGTAAAAAGCAGGTTACTGACAATTAGATATAACAGGAGAAAGCGACCTGGATCGGTGCCAGAGCATTTTAACCATCTAACGCGTTAATACGTTAAAATAATAAATTTCATACTCAACGGTCTTACAAGAAATTATATCCGCTCGATACCATCAACTTGTTCTTGGTTGCTTAGATATTATATTTCGACAAGCCTTAATGTAGTTTCCTGAAGTAATTGAATTATTACTAGAATAAAAGATTAGAAAACTATGCTCTACAAAAAATACTCTTGTGCGCACGTTTTGACATACACTGCGGATTTTTTTTAAACTTAGTAACAAAACATCATGTAATATTAAATTATTCCATTAAAAATTTATTTTTAACTTTTGTGAACATATATTCAAGCAAATTGAAATAAAATATGTACACGTAGTCTTGCAGGTTTTTATAAAGGCAGAAAGGTATGACATTCTGGTGATTTTTTTCTCACACGGGTGGATAAGTATGCATCTAGGCTGTCACATAATTTCTTGAAAAGTTTCCATTTCCATCCTTCAAAAATTTCCCCTCTTGAATATTATTTATTTCTTACCTTCGTAAATAGAATTGTATATTAATAAATAAAATTCTATTGAAATATTTAGACCTATTATTGTTTTGCATACAAATGATACCTTTCAATCTGTGCCCATATACAAATTTATATTTGTTTTTCCAATGTACATTAGCCAAATAACATTAAATACATATTGAAAAAACATATCGTAATATTATAACACAAATAATCTAAATTATTTTTATTATTTCTGTTGTAAAAAAACGCACCATTACTCACTAAGCGTCAAAATTAAAAGCCACCAGGTAATTGACATTATTTTGTTTATCAACTTTTTTTTTTCAAATGGTAAATACCATTTGAATCCATTTTTAAGGTCTGCTAGCCCTATATTTATAATTATTTAAATTTAAATAAAACATAACCAATTAAATAAGTAGATCAACTATGTTCTTTACACATTTAGAATTTGAAAATTGATTGAAAGGTATTAATGTATATAATTAATTTATTATTTATTAATGAAATTACATTGTTCGACAAAAGTAAAGCGCCATTCAATTCAAGTTTAAAATTAAATCCATTATCTTTCTAAATTAGGTACAGATAATTACAAGCTATCATAGCCATAATGAACAGCAAATAATGCTTTGTTTACTTCCTTTATTTACTTTTGTACTCATTAAACCTATTTGCACAAAAAGTAGCATTATGCCCTTCCATTATGCTACACATAAAGATCGCTTTCGGTTAATTAGGGTCATAACATTATTAGAATCAGTGCCAAGTTGCCATGAGATTGAGTGTAAATCATTCAACAAGGAATGGTTCTATGGCGCTTCAGAGAAACAGGGCTTCACAGTAGGAGGCCAGGATGGGACGACCTAGGTCTATGGACGTGATAGAAGATAGATTCTTCCATCATCAGACACTAACGAAACCGCAGAAATGAAATAAGAAATCTGATAAATCGATTCCCTCAAGGACTGTGAGAAAAAGGCTCAATGAAATAACCTCGGGGCTCGGCACTCGGCTCATGGATCGTGGCAAAATATGAAAAACCTACATACATTAAAATTTAAGGATAGTGCGTTAATTTTGTTCATCAGTATATGTTATAGGTTAATTATATATATATATATATAATTTATTTATTTCTAACTTTATAAAATACATTATCAAAAACAATCTATAAGCCCTGCTCTTGAGGTTTTAATTAATAATTAATCAAAATATTTAAAAACAATAATAAAAAAATATTACTTAATTTTAATCTTGGTACAAGATGTTTAGATTCAGTACAGATAAATCAAAAGAAAACATATCAGACCGACAGTGGTGATACCGGTTTGGCTTTTNTATAATAATAAGAAGGCAGAATAATAGAATATCAGAAGACATGTTAAAAACAAACTTTTATTAAATTAGGCCTGTAATTAAATCGCACGTCTGAAATGGTGCATACTTAAAATGAATTATGACATAAAAACAAAAATCACTGTTAATTATATTTATTAAAAAATCAAAAGGTGGGGTTGAGATGGGAAGTTAGTGTCCGAGTCGATAGACGTCACGATAGCTCAAGTGGTAGAGCAGCGGATTATTTAGCCGAAGGTCGTGGGTTCGAATCCTGATTGTGACACTGACTTTATTTCAACCAAAACCTTAATTTAAAAAATTAATTAATTTAAAAAATCACTGTGTTGTAAAATCATTGGACATACAAATATAATTAATTATTTCTTTCAATAATTAACCTTTTTATGTAAGGTGTTGGTTGAAATGAAAAATTTAGTGGCATTTTTCAAATGTGTAATCAGGATTCGATTCTCGGCGACATATGAAGTTGCCACGTGTAGCTGATAGTGAAGTTATACCTCGTTTTATTTATTAAATCCATTATATTTAGTGGTCTATTGACCAAATTACTTCTTTCAATTAATTAATCTTTTTATGTAAGGTTTTGGTTGAAAAGAAATATGGCAAAAAGGAGGGAAAATTTGAAAGGTTTTAGGTTGAGATGGGCAGTTGGTGGCCGAGTGGATCGAAGTCACGATAGCTCACGAGGTAGAGCAGCGGCATATTTAGCCGAAGGACGTGGATTCGAATCCCGCTCATGACACTAACTTTTTCACTCTGGAGTTGCGGTTGCCTACACGGCAAAAAAAAAAAAANTTGCCACAAGAAAGTTCAAGGCCTATTATTTTTAGTTTGTGTAAATTTCAAGGTTAAATAAATAAATTTATTTTTGTTCAAGAAGGTTTTGTTTTACTTTTGCTTTTCATTCTTCTTTTCTTTATTTTAATTGTCCCGCGCAGAGATAAACTTTAGTACACCAAAACTCACTTGACCAAACTTTGTCTGGCCCTGGTAAATTCGTCGGTCCACATGGATTTAATTTTCTCCGAGCAGTGCGTTCAGAAATTTGGACACCTCGAACATCCCGGAGATGATGAATCGGTTTGGTACCCTCAATGTTGCGCGGTGCACTTACAGTGGAAGGCAATATTAAATTTTAATAGAAATAATAAATAGGGTTAAATAAACGTAAAGTTTAATTGAACAATTTATGCCTTCTAATTAATCAGGGTAAAGAAAAAATAAAATGAAATTCAGGATTCGATAAATCAATATAATTGAAATGAAAAAACGGCCTCTGAAAAAATTACTTGCATTACTCTTGCAATATTTCAGCAGCCTTTCCTCTACTCTCGCGTTCCGGTGGACACCTGAACACTCAGACCCTTGATTGCCATGACCCTACCATTTTCCCCTCTCGTGGAGGAGGTGATTAGGGCTAACTTCCCCATGCTCCTCTATATCACCGTGACAGCTTGAACAACCATAAAGTGGCGGTTTCACAAAATTCTCCAAGTCGAAAAACGGTCATCCTGTGGTTCTGTTCCCCCAGGCCGTTCAGAACCGGGCCTCCTATGGTAGGACCCAGTTTCTCGAGAACGTCTAACATCATTTCCCGTGTTTCGTAGGGAACTCCGAAGGCATTGCCGCATACTTCATGGAACATTTTGCCTGTCAGGGTATGTCATTGCCGCATACTTCATGGAACATTTTGCCTGTCAGGGTATGTGCGTGTCTGTATATATATATATATATCTGGACTCTTTAAAGATACTAAAATTTACAAAAAACAGCACACCCCTGGCTTTTAATATCCATTATAATTAGTTCCCATCTCGTCACTTATGTAGTTTATAACCTTTAATTACCCCAAGCAAAATTAGGAGAAATAGCCCCTCCAAAGGATTGTCTTATTATTTGACTAATCTTAAAGTTAGAGTACCAAATATTCAAGTTACTTAAACTAAAGTTAAATTCTGATATGATGTATTATTGAATTTTTTATACCTAAGTTGATTTATTAGAAGGAAGACGAAAATGATAAAAAAAGCAACTAATCTAAAGATTCATCACCCGACAGATCTCTGCAGGAAATCTCATAAAATATATTTTTACCTGCCTAAATCTCATTTTTAAATTGAAAGTAAAAAAAAATCAAAAGCTAATCAATAACAAAATCTAAATTTCTTACTAAATTTGAATAAATTTTAACAAACCATTCTCTACTCGACAAAAATTTCATAGTGGCTGTTTGATAATTAAAAACTTTTTAAATTTCAATTAAGTAAGTTCGCAAAAACTGGGTCTATTTTTCGTTATTTTTTTTAATTAGACAAAATTGTTTTTTGGTAATTAGCTAAGAGCTACTCAAGATTTAAATATATTTTTCAGATATAATTAGTAAAAATTGTTTCTAGTTAAATATACTCGAAATGGAATCTTGAAATTTAGCTTAAAAATAACCAGTTTATTAAGTGCTGATTGTAAATTAGTGTGGTCACAAGGGGAGTTGACAAGTCTTTGGGTTTTGGCATTGTAAAACTCCATGTCCTTAAATAATTATGTTTATTGCATTTGTTTAATTTTTACTTTGTTTAAAATCAAATTATATTTAACTTAAAAAGTAACTAGATTAGATTATATTATGTGTGTTTTGTTTGAATTGTTTAAATATTTTCCGCATTCTACTTATTAACTGTATGTACGAAATGCAAATATAGCCATAAAAATTATTTGTATTTATTTCTAAATATTTGCAAACATTTTCTCTGGGGAAATTTCCAAGTTGTGGTGGTTTATTTAGAACAAACCTCAAAACCAGTCGAGTGCGATTATTTCAAACGGAATTTAATTCACGACCACCCTGTAATTTATTCTGACAAAGAGCTTTGGCCAAGATAATGCGAGAGAGAGAGATTAACTACCTAAGTGGAAAGGTATTTTTGAATGAGAAGGTTCTGAATATTTCCATTTCGTTGAGCAAACCTGGAAAAAAGTCCAACGTCACCGAAGATTTTCGTCTACTAGAAATTCAAATAAATCAGAATCCAGAGCGTTTCCCCCCTTTCTCTAAGCTGTGGGTGAGCATTTATTTATAGGCCGATAACTCGTGATTAAATGCTTCTGCCTCAAATGCCCACCACACACACACACAAAGCAAATCGCCCCCTGATAGCTTTTTCATTTTCTGTACAAACAAGGTTTTCTACCGTCTGCTTCTACTACTGCCGTATTTTTTATTTTAATTTTCGTGTCTCTTACTGAAAGCTTACATATTTTACTTGTTCAATTTTTCTCAGAATTTAATCAATATTTTTGATTTGACAGTCAAAATTTATTCTAATATCAATTTTATTGGACAAACGTTTATTTAATGTTGTCTATGCAAGTTTCCTATGTTAAAGTTACCCAAATAAAAGAAGAAAAAGAGTTTTAATATAACGTTTTTTTGCTTTAGTTAATTAATTCAATATTTTTGTGCTGTGACCATCAAATGAGCTACACGATAATAATTTTATGGACTTAAAAGATAGTTAAATCCAAAGATTTTATCTCATATTTTCATAGAGTTGGCTCAAATTATTTTTTTGATTTGTAACAAAATAGGAGGCTTTGCATAAATATAACAATTACAAACAAATTTTGATCTGCCTATCCTCGCCAAAGGCTGTGGCTTCTCGCCTTCATCATCAATCAGAGCAATACTGACGTTTATTTTTCTTATATTTGACATTTCGCTTTTTTTTTCGATCTTATGTTTTTTCTATTTTAAAGTTTGTCAATGTTTATAGGCATTTTGTAGGTTTATGCAAATATCTTCCTTTTCCACTCACGGAGGTAGTTTAAACGTAACGTCGAAAAATAGGATTTTTTTATCAAATCTACAACTAGTTTGGAATCCCGCTTGTGCCATTGACTTTTTTATCTCAACTAAAAACCTTAATTAATTGTACTACAACTAGTTTTACACTCGACTGACCTCAAGAGGAAACCTAACGAGCTAAAAAATATTTGAACGTTTACTATTATTCCAGATCAGATCGCGAGTATTCCATTAAAAAAACTACCTCTGACAGACCGGTGATTAACTACCATAAAACCTCGGTATGTTGGGAAATGTTTCAATCTCAACAATAAAAACATTGATAGTATTGAACAAATAAAAATCATTGATTAATATGTCTTGTTAAAAAATTATCAGCTTAAAAATAACAATACTAATATTAAACAAAAATAAATAAAGGGAAGACGCCATAGACGCGTCAGACTCTCGGGTAGTAGATCCCGCGGTCGTGGGTTCGATCCCCACCGTCACCTCTGGACTTTTTCTGACGCCTAAGGGGACCGGTGGCCGCAATTGAAAAGAAATTGACACGGTACTCATCAATGGAGGGAGCGGGATCAGATCTCGGCGACCCCGAATTTGGTCCCAACACCCTCAAAAATGAGTTTCTTCGATGGTAGAACACCGGCACACCTGGGGCTCAAATACACACTTGTGTTGCGAGCGCCCAAAAAATGGAGCCAGGGGTAAAGTACAAAAAGCTGTACAGCTGCAGTGCTCAGGAGGAACTCCTCCAGCTCCTGGTATCCATTGTAAAAAAAATAAATAAATAAAAAACTTTTTAAAAAATTTAAAAAATAAATAAAAACAGAAACTGAAACGTTTAATTATTTTGTTACGGAAAACTTCAATTACTTTGTCAAAAGGTTTTGTCAACGTCAAAAATAAAAGTTCTCAAAAGGGTTATATTAATTTTAAACGCTTAGCTGCTCTATCGCGTGGAAAAGTTAAAGAAGGTAAAATAAAAGCAAGAGATAGAAAGTGAAAACGGTGCACACTTTCATTGAAATTTCAGCTTTTCCAGTTAAACAGTTGTTCATTGAACCTGTGAGTGTGGGCCGAAATTAGAAACAAAGCTTAAACATAACCTCTGGCTTTTTGCTCTCGGCACGTATAATTCGAATGTAAATTGGTAGGATAAACCGGGTGGATTTGCCCTTTACGTTTCAGATCCAGCTCCTAATTTAACTTTGCCTCTTTTCCTTCCGTATTATTTTCTTAAGTTTATTGGGTGTTATATAAAAATCCAGTCCTTTTAAGACGCCGTTATTATTTTTTTATACCAGACTCTTATTGGAATTCTGTTTTTAAAATTGTAAGCATTTATTTCGAACAAAAGAAACTTATCAAACAACTCTTTTAGGTAATAAGAATAATAAATCGACGAAATTAATATAGCTGTTGGAATTACACAACGCCCGAATTGGTCGCGTCATCGAGGGTAAATTTAATCAACCTGTAACTTGAGGTAATAAGGTTTGGTGAATTTCATGCCCCTTCGGAGATTTATATCAGGTTACTGGAATTCTCGGAATCCTTCAGACTCACCCGCCCTCGCCATACTGACACGCACTCACCTATTCGCGTTGTACAGTGTCAGGGATAAAATATCAATCACCTTCTTTCCCACTTCGCTCTCCCAACGATGCCGATGGTATATTCAAGTTCCATTCTATCGTGGGAACTACACTTTTTCCTGTTTCCACCAACAGAAGAAAATCTATCAGCGAATTAACGGATTTTTCGTTATCGTTATGTGGTTTTTATAGCTTATTTCTTTGTTCGTCTAATATTCAGAATCTAAGCGAGTAATATTTGATTTGATGGAAATCGGAAAACCCATTTACACATTATAAAAAGTGTCTTGAATGATTTACCCCCTACTTTCACACAAAATTCCACCTCCTGAGGAAAGCCGTCGGTGTTTGTGATGAAGTGGGATTGTCTACGGCTTGGGAACAGATGTCGAAACGATTATTTTTCCCTTTTCTTTCTCCATGTTTTACGATGTCCTTCTGAATTACAGCCAGAAATAAATCTGTTTGACGTTGGGGCCGGCGGCCGTAAACGGAGGCAGGTTCACTTTACGGTTTCGTCGCATTGCGCAGAATGCCACTCGCAAGTAGTTAACGACCCGATCTTTTAATTCGATATCTGTTCGAAAAGAGAAATTTTACAGTCACGGCATCTTCGTCAATTCCCGATTATATCGATCAAAAGGCTACCTATAAATTACGATAACTCTTTGACCCAACACGAGAAGACGTGAAATGTAAACACAAAAATAATTAAACATGAGCACTAAAACGTAAAATAACTTTCAAAAGTATATCTACATTATTAAAAAATTGATATGCATCAGTTTTGTTTTATTTATTAAAAATACAGTTGTGGTTTCAATATGGTAGTTGATTGTTCGTAATATAAGAAAATAATAAATTTTAAAAAATTATATGAGTCATAAAAATATGGATTTTTTTAAAATACGAAGTCCTTTCAAGAATCTGCTTGCATAAAAGGAGAGCAAGTCAAAAAACCAAACTTTTCTGGGTTTTTTAATCTTGGATTGCAACTCGATAAGGCTTACAGAACCGGCAAAGGAAAGATAGCTCTATCTTCAGCTGTAACACAATCCCTTAGGAGCGAACTTCCTAAAAAGGGGGAAATCTGGATCAGGACCCGCTCCGACCTTCTAGTGCGATACAAATTCGACGAAGGAAGCCTTTTTTTTTATAAAACATTTTCTGGGTCTGAAAAGATGACACGCTTTTACCGTAATAATTTAATTACGACATAAGTATGTACGGGAGTTCTTATAATTAGTCTTAAAAAAGCGCCATTAATAACGATTGAGCTATTAGTTTTAGTACATCTTATAACCTAAAGAAAAATTATAATAATGAAACCTAATATCAAGATAATTATTTTTGCTAATAATTATAATACATAACGATTTTTTGGAGATCGTGAGATGCGGTCAGGTGTGACGTAGGTTTAGAAAACATTTTCTTTATTGTACCAACGTTTCGATCTTTATTGAGATCACCTTCAGAGCTGAAAGTGTTTGTCTTATATGTAGATGAGTCGTGTTGAAAGTGCCCACTCACAAAGATCGAAACGTTGGCACGATAAAGAAAATGTTTTTCTAAACCCACATCACACCAGCTCGCATGTCATGATTTCCAAATAATCATTCATTAACGATCACTAATTACCACACATAATATATAACAGCAATAATATATATAATTTACAATAATTTGATAATTGTAAATAATCTAATAATTATAAATATTATAATTATTATTTTTTACGGCTTAATCCATCTTTAGCATTTTTCAATGTTTTGCTCGTTGTGAATTGCTGGAATTGGAATTGTAAAATTGTATATTCATATACAAATCAATTTATTTTTTACAATACCTATTTTAAATAACTATTTATACTTTCCACATAATTAGGATTATAATTTTTTTCGTATGATTTCTAACCATCATTTATTATTTCCTGTAGAAGTTTTCTTGGGTGTCTCCGTTATTATCTGTCTGAGTAAAAACTTATTAACTTATTTCATGTTTGAGATTTCGCCCGATCCAGATTCCTATTTCAGAGCAAAATGGTAGAAATAAAGATAAGGTTTTGTTTTTAAGAGTGGTGTGAGAAAAAGAGAGGAAGCCGGAAACAGGAAGTAGAAAAAGGGAACGAGGGTGAAGAACCCCTCCAGCCCTCTCATCATACCACACTGTTTATCTATTGAGGTTCGAAGCGAAACCGATAAAATCTGGTATTCCATTTAGGCCGTGGTGAGAGAAGCCCATCACAAAGTCACCGGTTCGAATCTCATCCTCCTCTAGACACCCAATAACTCTCTTTTATGTACGCCATTCTTTTCTTCGCGGATAAACATTTACTCTGAATAAATCTCGATTCGTCTTTTTGACTTGTGACACCTTTTAGGTAAGGATATTCAGAAACAAACTTCCAGGATAAATGATAAGTTTCTATGTTACAGTTATTTGTTATTTTTTGTTAACACTTCCATTAAAACCTCCCTCATAAATCTAGCTGGCAACAAACATTTTTATAAGGATGTCGTGTTGTTTGAGATGACGTTGAGTCATTTAATAACTTCAAGGAAACTTTTCTAGACGAAAATAATTCTTCAATTTACTTTTGCTATCCGAAGATGACCTCCGTTTTCGATTAATCAATCATGACTTTTCTTTTTTATTCCATGGATTCTTTTATTTTCTTTGTCCCCTTTGCTCTCTTGAATTATTTGCTAAGGTTTTAACCTCGTCAATCTTCAGGTGACAAACATCAAGTCGTTCTCCTACTTACCTAGTCATTTCTATTGATATTTTCATATACATCTCAATAAAGGACTTATTTTTTATTTACATATACCTCAGATGTTATGTTTATATTTGCCATTTTTATTTACTAATATTGATCCATTTTTTTATTCAAACTTCATAGGATTTTGTCCATTATTTCATCCAAATACACTCTACCATTGATTTCAAATTTTGAAAGTCCGATATCGCTTTTTCCTATTTTACGACTACCTAGTTTTATTACTATCAGACCAATCACTTTACAACCAAGGTAACCCGTAAACCTTTTTTATGATTATGCAGATGTTTTGTCTATAAATAGCAAGACTGATCTAGCACTTTAAAAGAACCTCTTAGCCAAAATTAAATATATGGGATAAACCCACTCTAGCAACTATTTTTGCGCCAAACTTTTATGACAACTTTTCCTAATAGGGGGCGTTTATTTGCAGCGTAAAAAAGAGAGTTCCAAAAAATTTAAGTTTATAGAATTGCTTTTGATGCAAGATATATAAATAATTATTTATTTCAGATATTATCAGTAGCTTTAATTCGGTCTGGATAAATTGATTATAATGATTATCTCGAATTAAAGAAACCAATAAAAATGTGCCTTCGAAAATTAACAATTAACTAAAGAAATGAACAAATTGATTAGTGTCTCTCATTGAATCTGCATGAAAGAGAAATTTTTTTAAAAATATAAACCCTCAGGGTGCCGGTGTTTTTAAAAAATGCCCATTTGCAAGTATGTCGGGTAACCCGGGACCTTTACCTTAGGATTACGAAAATGTTTTCTTTATCGAGCTAACGTTTCGATCTTTATTGATATCATCTTCAGAGTTTAAAGTGTTTGTTTTATATGTAGATGAGTTATTACGATGTGTCGTGTTGAAAGTGCCCACTCACAAAGATCGAAACGTTGGCACGATAAAGAAAATGTTTTTCTAAGCCCACATCACACCAGATCGCATGTCATGATTTCCAAATAATCATTCATTAACGATCACTAATTACCACACATAATATATAACAGAAATAATATATATAATTTATAGTAATATGATAATTATAAACAATCTAATAATTATAAATATGATAATTATAAGTTTTTACGGCTTAATCCATCTTTAGCGTTTTTCAATGTTTTGCTCGTTGTTTATTCATATACAAATTACAATGTACAAGTTCAGCTTTCATTATAAAAGTCTGAAAGACATCGGAGCTTTAAAACCTTCCTCAGAGTTTTTTCCGAGAGTTTGCAACAGCAGAGGTCATATCAACACTCAGGGTGCCGACGTTTTTGAAAAAAATCCCACTTGTAAGTATGTAAGGTTCAAAAGCAGGGCCGCTGGATTCGAACCCGGGGACCTTTACCTTTCATTGATGAGCGCAGTGTCAACGCATAAACCGTTGCGGCCACCGACGCACCGAGAAATTTCTAATTACCGGAATACCTAATTAGTTTTTCAATTTAACCTGTTAAAGTTCAATATAATTCAAATATAAGCTACAATGTAATAATTAGTTAATGATATAAAATATTATTAACAATTCAATAGCAAACAAACAATTTAAATTTGTGGATTGTATATGTCAAAAATCAGGGAATTAAAATTTATCTATAAAAATGATAAATGAACTCATAAAAATAAAGCAAAACAACGTATATTTTAAAAATTTATTATTATTATTATTTATCTTAATTAACTAAACCTTTTATCTAAGGACTTGGTTGAGTGGAAAAAAAGACCTTAAATGAAAGTATACTTAATTAAAATTATTAATACGATCAATTATGATTATTAACTACACATATGAGTTATAATTAATTTAGTTTATTCTCCAAATTATAGGAAAGAAAAAGAAAAGAAAAAGCTGCGTTTATTTCCATTTTGTTAATTCTATAATTTATTAATTAGTTATTAAATGTTACTTGTATTTTTAAAACACTTGAGTAGTTCACTTTTGGTTCTAATAAAACTGACGTTGACTAAAATTCTGTTGTTGGGAAAAGCCTTTTAAAAATCTTAGAAAAACTTACATTTATCCATCGACTTAATTTATATTATTTTTCAAATTATAGATACAATAAAAAGCAATAACAAGGAATTCAAATAAGAGGATAAACAATATAAAAGATTTTCGTTTTTTTAAAAATTAAATGCAGTAAAAAAATTAGGAAAAGGCAAGATTTTATTCACATCGCGTGCTAGTGAGAATCCAGCCGTGAAAATTATCTCCATTCGGTTAACTGGGCCTCCTCGAACGTATACCTCATCACGTTCACGTTCTCGCCCTCGTTGTGATGTGGAAAGAAAAGAAAGCCGGATATCCCGCATAGCAACTTAAGTCTTGGAGGTGTTCTGTATTTGGAATTCACAAGGTCTGCGGTCTGAATAAATCCCAGCCCCTGGAGTCATGACTTGTTGATTTATGAATACTAACTCTCACATTTAGAGAGGTGCAGTTTTTTTACGAAAGGACTGACAGCTTATTTTGAGTAAAAAGCGGCGAGAATCGGTAGAAGAGTTTTAAAAATTAAAATATAAAGTGCTCGACTACCCACGTTAAGAGCGAGAAAGAAGTACGTTGTTACATGATGTGAATGGAGCATGTACATTTAAAAAAAGAAAGAAAAGAAAAGAGGTTATTTTACATCCCTGATGGTAGTCTGTGATCAGCCTGCACACTAGTAATTTATGTAGAAAAGGTCATGGGATGAGGTTTGTATTATGATTTTATGCATTTTCCATAACTGCAAGCATTTTCATCTATATGTATATAAATCATTTCTTTAGTTAGCTATCGACCTACATATCTTTCACAATCCATACCTTTTACATTATCCCAGTCAAAACTATGATCTGTATTTTGGATAGTGAGAAAAAGAAGTTCCATTCTTATCTGGGTTTCTTGTGTCAGTTTTATGACCAGATATTCGACTCTTAATTGATTGTTTACTGTAGCCATAATATGTGGAAGTGCACGGAAGATGATTTAATTTGTATATCCCATTGCTTTTATACAATTCAGATAGTTTGGGCTTTAGTTTAGATTTTTAGAGTACACAGTTTTGTACAGGCTATTTTTATACTTAAGAGCTATAGCTATGCCTAATTCTTGTCATCTAACCTCTAAATAACACAGCTATTTTTTTTTAAATGCTATAAACAAATATAATTTCTTTAAATATTTTATGTCAGGTTCTGTACGCATATGAAGTACAGATATTAAACTTTTATTAATAAATGTGCCAAAACTCTAGGATAACTGTACTTTAACAATATGTCTTGGGCTTTGAGTTGCAATTCGTTAGTATATTCATTAGAGCTAAGTTTGAACAAACTGTATATTAAATTACGTGCTCCTCATTGAGTGCTCAGAATTAAAGCTTAGCATTAAGAGCTTTAAGCCTAATTAAGACAAAGGAACTGATTGTTATTTTCTGTCTTAGCGATGATCACCTTTTCTACGTAAAGTTATTTGACATTTTACAATTTTGAAGAATCTACAAGACAGATAGGAACGGCAATAAACTGTTTTTCCGGATACTCACAATTCTCTCTCTCTCTCTCTTTCTCTCTCTCTCTCTCTCACACTCACTCACTCTCTCTCGCGCTCTCTCTCTCACTCTCACTCTCTCTCGCGCTCTCTCTTTCTCTCTCCTCTCTCTCTATCTTTTCTTTATCTTTCTTTTTAACATCAACGCTCTATTGTGTGAAAATTAGAATCAGCAAAGTAGTTTAAAATGATTTTAAATTTCTCAATTTACAAGTCACAAAAAAATCGAAAAAATTGAACAATTTTATCATTACATCACCACACAATTGGTTCTGTTTAGGCATTTCGTCATGCTATACCTTTTATTGTATTCAACAGTTTATTTTTTTTGGGGGGGGGGGCCATCAGATCATTAGTGTAATATCACTTAGACGTAGTACTCATAAATCTATAACTTTGATTTTATACAAATGTTATGGCAATTTTTGCATAAAAATCATACAATTTAGGTTTACTTATTGAACAAATACGCTACAGATGGTTTGTTAATATAAAATATATTTTTTCTAAATTCAACGGTGTACAAGATGAAGCGACAAGCAAAAACATGTGCAGAAAAGTCCAATCGGGAAGCACTACTAATTTTTTACTTACATAACACGTCATAACGGTTGTTAAATGTGACTTTCTTTGTAAAGGTAAAATGAAACCATGATTTTGTAGGACAATCGACGAGCTATGTAATCGAAAGGAAAAAGGATAACTTAACAATTCTAAAAGCGAACTTGTCAACTGGAGACCATGCGTCTTTGACGGTACTGAAGAGTAATGACCAATTGTTAATTAACAATATAAATTTTTTATTAATTATAAATTTATATAGACATTTATACAACAAAACATTTGTTAACCAAAAGAGTTATTATTTATAAAAATCAAAGAATTTTTCATTGATTTCAACCTTATAAATACAACCTTTCGAATTTTCCCTCTTTTTGCCATGATTGGGGGTACGAGTGGATCGAAGTCACGATAGCTCAAGTGGTTAGAGCAGCGGCGTATTTTGCCGAAGGTCGTGGGTTCGAATCCCGCTCGTGGTACTGACTATTTCATTTCAACCAAAACCTTACATTAAAAAAATAATTAATTAAAAGACCATTAAATATAAATACAGTCATTAAAATAAGTTATTACTTTCAATGTTTTAGCTCACAAAAATTTCACGTTCGTAAACAGTAATTAGTTAATTTAAAAAATTCATCTTTTGACAAAGATGTTTCATCATGGCTATCTGCAAGTTGATTAAAACATTTTTTTCTTTGTGTCGACATAATTTTAAAACTAATCCAAGTTGGAATTTTGTTGGGAGTTAAGTACTTCTAGGTGGGAGTACAAGCCACTCGTCTTTCTAACTAATGATATTCTGTATTACACTCCAGTGTTTTTGTACGCGTACATCTTTTCCTATTTGGCCTCTTGGAAAGAGGAGCACTTTGCCCTTTACCCTTTATATGTATGATAATGAAACGGAATAAGTTCACAGGCCCCCCTTGAATTATTGCGACCTTCCTTTTCCGCCGTCCGGCCAGATGGCAAACAGTCGCGACAACATGAAAACTATAAGATGCTCAAACAACGAAGCGGAATTCCAAGAATCCCAATACATTGCGATGAATTCCAAAATAGTTAAAATACAATGCCATCTATTGCTGTATTTAGGACCTCCATGAATTTTATAAGTTAGTACTAATTTATGAACAAGTCATATGATTGAAACGTAGACCAGCGAATAGAACTAGAACGGACCCAGAAATTTGATCACTGATCAGTGTCGATCAGTTCTACATGGTAGGGGGCATCGGAATGCGACCCGATATGGGAGTTTTTCTTGAGCACTGGAACGAGTATATGGGTCTCCTATTCCGATTATTGGAGGAAACAGGGTTGTTTTATTGTATGTTGTGCTAATAGTTTTGTGTCCCTAATATGTTGAGAGTGAATGTATTTACTGGCGAGAATGTGTAGTGTGAAAAATGGCGGAATATTTAGTACCCCATCGAACCTCAAATGATACGTGTATAGGGTGATAGAAGAATATCAAGTATTTCATCACCAAAACTGAGTTTATGGCATGAAATAGGTAAGAAAGTATTTAAGATTGGGTGAGAGTGTGAATGGGAGAGGTCTGACCCCGGACTACCGACACCCGGGGTGGGTGATTCTCATGGTCTGCGGGTTATTTATTGTAAATTACGAAAGCTGGAATTACCAGTGGACTTCGAGAAGTGATAAGCCCAAGCTCTGTACACTTGTGAATGTGTCTGTGCAGATTTACGCTTATATCAGTAATCAGCTAAATGGCCGGATGCATTAACAACATTATATTAACATTATACAATCTATTATATAGTGTAATTAATGTTAAAGTATAAAAATATGTTTTATAATTATATATGTTTGTATATGTTTTTTAAGCCGAAGTAATAGGATTTTTTTTATGTTTAGCGACGTTACGGCAACCTTTGTGCCATATTAATGTTATAATAATGTCTAACATGTTTTATTTAAATAAACAGATATTTCTTTTTAAACTACTTTGTTAAACCAAAACAAATAACAACTTTTTTATATAACTTATTTTTGTATAAAATAAAATATAATATAAAATAATAATAAACAAATTTCAACAATGTTATTCAGTAATAAAAGAAATCACATAACAAAAGAAGCGACAACATAAATATAAAAAATAAAAATTGCGTGTTCTATTTGACTGAAAACAAACCTCCACCAGAATAAATAATAGAAATGAATAAAAAAATGGTAAAAAAGACTAGTTATTTTTGAGCACTAACAGTTTGTCGTGTTCTGAGGCATGATAGCGACTATAAAGATAATCTACTTCCATATTTAAAATCAATAAATGCGTATGGGCACATATAAACAACCTCACGTTCTATTCATCACTCTTATTATGCATGAATGTATTTATTAGCGCGAATGATGAAGTATGCGTGGGTGAGGCTGTGGCAGAATATTGAGTACCCACAGCCCACCGAATTAGGTTTAGGTAATTTAATATCTATGGGGAGAAGTGAGGGCAAGGCTGGACTGCATGCGTTGAATCCGTTCAGTGTGAATGTATTTATTAGCACGAATGATGAAGTTTGCGTGGGTGAGGCTGTGGTAGAATATTGAGTACCCACAGCCCACCGAATTAGGTTTAGGTAATTTAATATCTATGGGGTGAGGGAAGGGCTGGACGGCATGCGTTGAACCCGTTCAGTGTGAATGTATTTATTAGCGTGAGTGGTTATGTATGAGTGAACGGGTCGGCCGAGGAATATCAAGTACTCCGCAGACTTGTCAAAAACTTAGATTAGTGAGGTTAAGGATTAAGTGGAGTGTGATAGAGTGGTGAAACGTTGGGCAATAAAAATGACGGTGTCTTGCCAATTTTAATTTTAAATAAGGCATGAAAGGATACTCACAAGGAACCTATTTATTAGCATGAATTGGTTGGTTGGCGAGGTGACTCTCTCCTGGCCGACTCCCAGTTGGTTATAGGGGTGGGTACTTTGGGTCCTTTGTACTCTGAGACCTGCCAAATATAGGTTAGATTAAAATTTATAGTAGCATGAGTGTGTATGTATGTAATATGTGTTGTAGGAATATTGCGTGTGGAAGATAGATAAATAAACAGAATGATAACAAAATACTAATAAACATATGGAACTAGCAACCAAAAGTATATGACAGAAGGTGATGAAATATGCAGAAAAGAATACAAATTTTCCAAATTATAAAATAACGTGAGAACCGGTAATGACCATAGTAGTTAACCGGCAAAAAAAACTATATTAGACGAATTAATCCATTGCTGGTTAATAATAGAACAAGGCGGAATATTTAAAAAATCCACAAAATAAATTAAGTACTTTACGTGTTTTAATTTATTGGGTTGTCCGGAAAATAATGCAGGATTTTGGTATTAAACAAAAAAAAAGAAACTAGTTACTTTAAAGCAATGTTCTTTAATCAAACATTTCTCCCAACGTGTTGGTAACTTATTAATTCCGTCTGAGTAGAATTCAGAATTTTTAGAATTGATAAAGTCAATAAATGCATTTTCCAGTTCCGTTTGATTTTTGAATATTATGTGTTGTAAGTAGTGGTCCAGGTGTCTAAAAAAATGGTAGTCAGTAGGCGAGAGGTCCGGAGAGTAGGGTGGGTGAGGCAAAGTTTCATAGCCAAGCTCCAATAATTTTTGTGACGTTACACGTGACACATGTGGTCGAGCGTTGTCATGCAACAAAATGGGCCCTTTCCGATTGACCAAAGAGGGCTTCATTACTGCCAATTTCTGATGCATGGTATTAATTTGGTTACAGTATGATTCAGCATTGATGGTTTCGCCAGGATTTAAGAAGCTGTAGTGTATTAAACCAAATGAAGCCCACCATACCGTAACCATTACCTTTTTTTGATGAGTTGGGGGCTTTGGAAAATGTATTGGAGCTTCTCCTTTGTCGAGCCACTGTCCAGAACGTCTAGTGTTATCGTAGAGAATCCACTTTTCGTCACATGTAACAATTCTGGCCAGAAATGGGTCATTTTTGTTTCGACAAAGAAGTGATGCACAAACATCAAAGCGCTGATTTTTTTGGCGATCGTTTAATGAGTGTGGAACCCAATTTTCGAGTTTTTTCACTTTTCCAATCGCCTTGAGGTGGTCAGCGACGGTCGTTTTACTGACTTTGAGTTGCTCTGCAAGTTCTCGAACAGTTGTTTTGGGGTTTTCTTCCACCACTGATCGCAGAACATCATCGTTAAGAGAGGAAGGCCTTCCACGACCTTCTTCATCTTCAAGGCTGAAATCTCCCTCCCGAAATTTTTTAAACCACCTTTGCACAGTGCACTCATTAACACAACCCTCGCCCCAGACTTGGTTAATGTTTCTAGCCGTTTGGGCTCCGCTTCGGCCGAGTTTAAACTCGTAAAAGAAAATCGAACGAAATTCTCGCTTTGACATTATAAGGATGACTGAATTATTTCCAAGTAGCGGAATGCTACAGAGGTAAACAAACAATATCATTTGGAAGAGGATTAATAAGTGTTGACATTCATACAAATGAGTAATCCTGTAAACGTAAACAGAATATTTTATATAGATTTTTTTTAATGAAAACTTAAAATCCTGCATTATTTTCCGGACAACCCAATATTAAGGAAAATATTGTTTTAAGTAAGCATCTTGCTTTCCCGACCTGTAAAGAATTGAGAAAGGGGCTTAAAGCTACTTAAAAGGATGTTTACTTTCAGAAAGGCAGAGTATATTTATCAATCATGTTAAAAAGGGGCTTGAGAATTGAAAGATTGGCTTCAACAAGTTCTTACAATTGTATATTTTTAAACAATAGAACATATAAATGACACAAGGTCACAATTACGCTAAATATGAAATACCTCTATTAACATAACATTACAAGTGAATAACTTACTTCATGTCAAAATGTACAGCGCGAAGTGTTCCACGTCGTGATTTTATTAAGCACGTACATCATTCATATCACGCGATGCAATTCGGATGGTAAATTGAATCATCAATTATGGCTGTTGTTAAACTGACAAATTGTAGTTAATGTGCAGTACGTGGGCTGTCATGTAATGTTATTCTGGATCTCTTTATACGTTTTGTTTAATGACTATCTTTGTTTGTAATCATTTAGTGTAAAATGTTAAGACTATCAAGACGGATTGTTGTTAAAAACATAAAAGTAAACCATTTACATCCACGCATGTAACATTTCAAAACATCCAAGGGTCTGTTCGTGGCCCAACCTTATTTAACATCTTTATAAATGACCCTTGTAAGCTAAAATCTACAGGTAAACTGTCTTTTTTTGCTGATGATTATATGGTGATTCTATCTGCAGAGAATTATTACCAAATATTTTCAAAAATGGACAATCCGACCTAATGGTAGTAACTGACTTACTGTAATAATTGTAGTAACTGTTTACTCGACGCAGACCACGCATTGTCGTCATGTCAAAATAAATAACTCCCCAATACCATGGGCTATGAATATTAAATACCTAGGAATATATCCGGATTCCAGACTTAATTTTAATTACCACATTGAAAATAAATGCTCAAAAGCATGGGCTATCTTAAAGAGCCTTTACCCTGATATTTAACAAGCGTTCCTGAATGAACAGCAAATATAGAAAACCTATTTATGAACTAAAATACTTCCATTAATAACTTACGGGGAATATGTCTAAATCCAATTTTGCTAAGCTCCAGGTAGTCCAAAATGCCGTTCTAAAAATTTTTAGAGGGTTTTCACTTTGGGCTACGATAGACTACATGCAAGTAGGCGTAAACATACCAAGCTTAACAACCCACATCTATAGACTGTATAGAGCAATTGTAAATTTTATAATTGATGCATGAATAGCCCACTTAAAAATAAATATTTATTTATGATAGAGAAGATTTATAAGCATAAAAAAGGTAAGCACAAACGAAAAATAATGAACACGTGTTAAAAAGAAATGTCTGTCTGCCAATGTGTCTGTTTTATTTTATTTATATACAGCCCAAACAGGTCAGGTACCCAAAATAGGACAGTCAAGTTTTTGTTTTTTTTACCAATAGTAGTGATAAATAATGTGTAAATAGATATTAAGTTCTTTAAATGAAATGAAAATATCAGCAAGATGTGCATTAGGAAAGAAGGACATAATTTAAATTACCAACCTGACGAAGTTGTTAGCTGATAATAGGAAGCAAACTGATTCAATTGAACATTAAAGAACTGACACGAAACTCAAGAGACAGATGGATTTGAAAATTGAACGTGCCCCACTTCATCGACACCAGTTTTTTTTGTTTTTTTTCAAAAAAATGAAAAAAATTTGGGCCTTCCAGAAGCGCAACTCAAAAAGCTGAGTATACCCCTGGAAGCTGATTGAAGGGAATTTGCAAAGCTCCAGGATATTGTAGTTATTAACAGTTACCAATCCAACATTTTAAAAACATTCTAAATTCCATCATTTTTGTTTTTTTCTGAATTTTTCGTGAAGAATTTTGTCATCAATTCTGTAATGTAAATAGGTTCACTTATAGCAAATTTAATGTTTTTCAGACGACACAAACCAGATTTTTCTACTGTCAATAATTCTGAAGTTGATAAGCAATTTAGTGGACCGAAGTTGAAAAGTAATAAAAACCCAAAACCTGAAATTACTTTTTTACCGTGGAGATTTGGACAGGAGTTTTTGTTGCATATGGTAATATATTTTTGCCCCAAACTATTTTACGATAAAATGTTCTTTATATTTTAAACAATCTAGGTGAAAAAACTGAAATAATGCCTTGGAACTAACTGAATACTTTGTAAACAAAAACTGTAAATAAAAAATTATATGCTGTCATATTCATCCATACACACAAATTTAAATCAATTGACAACAATATAAACAAAATGCTCCATTAACAATTCATTATTTCTATAAATGATTTTGTTCCTATGGAAATCGCTTCTAGAACGAATTGCGAATCCCTAAACGTGGGTTTTAAAAGGTATTAAACCGTCCTAAATAAGAACCTTCTCAAACATTATTGAAAGGATTAGTATGGATCTTTGTCCGAACCTATGTCAATTTGGACGAGTCTCAAAATAAACATTTCTCCTCGAGTAAGGAAGAAAAAGCTTTTCGCCTTCCATTAAACTCATAATTCCTCCGTCAATTTACATTATTAAATTGGTTTATTCATATGAAAAATCAATATTTGGCATTAATTTACAAAAGAAAATAATTTATCGTATGGTATTACACGTAATGCAAGGTATTGTTCTCGAGCGGAAAGTATCGTACGTAATGAAGAAATCTAATTGTAACATCTACCACAACTCCCAACTCTCAATTTCCTCCATTATAGATAAAACCAGTGAAAGATGAAACCAGGTTAAAAATATGGTTTCCAGCCGTCTACACAACCTAAATTGTTAGAGGTTTCCGCTTCTCTCTGCCTAGAACGTCTGACAGTTCTGTTATTATTGTATGCGTTGTTATGCAACCTGATGTGTGAAGTTTCGAGAAACTAACTTCTATCTGATCTTCGTATTCTTTGTGCACGTAGGACATTCTTGGACATTAACACATGAACAAACGATTCTCCAGTTCAACGTAATCTAATTACAAGTTTCCACGCTTTACTGTCTCATATCAATTCTCCACAATCCTTTCCGAAATCTCACAAAACTCCATTGCTTCCTTGGATAATTCAAATCAGATGCTGCTTGCTTAGCATAAAAACAATTGGTATGAAACCAACCAGTTCTGACAGGGTGTTACATTATTCACCTGTTCATTTATTCCAAATGAAAATCAATATTGCCTACTACCTGAGAGATAGGGTATTAAAACCAAGTGATCATTGTTTCCATTTGGAAAACAAAATAAAGATAAAATCTATGTTAACGGATAATGGATAGCCAAAGTCAGTAATAAACAGGTTAATTAAGAGAAGAATGAATGTAACTATTTTATCCCCACTTGAGGTAGAAAAATTTGATCTACCTATGACGTATATTGCAAAAACATCAAACAAATTAAAACGATTTTTAGAAACAAAAATCACTAATGTAAAAGGAGTATATAAATTTGAAAACAAGATAGGAAAAAACTTATATACGAAATTGAAATGTAAAAAAACCTCTGCTTAAAAACTGCTCTCATGTTGTGTATTGTATAAAATGTACCAAATTCCCCACTGTTTATTATGGTCAAACCAATTAGAATCTTCCAGAACATTAAAGTGATTGTAATGATGATTAAAGGCCAGGAACTGCATTATTAAGTCGTAAGCACAGTACTAATCCTAACTTCGATTTTGACAACGGATGACTACGGAGCATAACACACGTCGTAAGGTACTAAAAGAAATTATGTAAATTCACCAACAAAATATGGATCGTAATCTAAAATCGGCCCTAAAATCTAACTATACAAATATGTAAAAAAGTGAAAATTGTTTATCTATTTATTTATCAAAAACAGGCTCTGATAGAACAGTAATATTTAAAAAACAGAGGGGAATCCGTTGTGGCAGAGTGCAATCTCCCAAAAGGGAAAACCTAATTTTGTTCTAGTCATCGCTCATGTGATATATCTGTACCTGTCAAATGTGTGTTTTTTATTTATTTATTATTAGAGTTAAGTTGAAAAAATATATTTCAAAATAGTAGGGAAGATGGAGGTTTTATTGATATGTGTATACCATGTACATGTGTGTCATTAAATTTTGACTACGAACCAGTAAGTTGTCTAAGAATATTGTGATATGTATATATGAATGAAACATTAATTCAGATTGTTCCCTGTAGACCCTGAAGAAGACGAAATATTTCGTCGAAATCTACAAAATCGTTATTTGTCCTTCTGGCCACACCCTAATTCACGAGACTTTAATACATAATAAAATATTGAAATTTTTAAACATAATTAATCGATATGTCGTTCATACACAACTATATTACATCTTATATTTCTAATTAATTATCATTTTTATTATTTGGAATAGCTCTAACGTTATGATATGAAAATTAATTAAAACTGGTATTTACAATCACTTTTGATACTTTATTCAAAAAGATATTTTCATAGGATCATAATCCTAATCGTTAATATTTCAATGATATAGAATTTAGCTATACAATGCATATGTTACAGCCTACATATAAATTTAATTAAATTAAGGATTAAGCATGCACTTAAATCTTGCATTTTCAATGAAAAAAAAATGTTTTTATATTAAATAAGTTTGAATGATGTATTTTTCATTTTAATTTAACGATTTAAAATTCTCGTTTTATTTCTGAATTTGATTAGTTGTTTCATGCATTTTACAATTCTCTCAAAGGTATTACGTGCACTATTAAAATTAAAACGTTCTGAAAGCAACCCTTTTCAGCCTGTAAACATTCACGCAACGTTTGAGTCAGATTTGAGGGAATAGAACAGCAGTCTATTCCGGTCGTTACCAAGCGCATAAAATTTGTGATTAGGTTGAACTCGGCCCATTCGACCCTTTTACAAGTCTTTTTAATGCTGATTTTAGCTAGTAATGGTTTAACTTTAAACTACTGTAACGAGATTTTCATTAAACATTTAAAAAAAAACAATCTTTAAGAAAGAACTCTACGGATTTTAAAGAAGCCTATTTGTTCAATCCTCATTATTTATATAAAGAAAGCATTATTGCAAATTCGTAAATAATTGATACAAATTGGTACATTCGTATTCTCATAATCCTCAATTTATATTTTAAAAGCCCATCGTTTTTAGGCCGTTGTGGTAACGTTATCCTTTAAATCCGCAAAGATAAAATATGTCTTATATTTAAATAATGTCGACGGTTTTAATATTTCGAGATTAAATAAAAAAGGGGTCGATTAATAAAACCATATTAACAATTTTAGGAATGGAATACTAACATTAATATTAATGCAATACTAATATTAATATGGATTAGTTCTTTCTTTGATTATTATTTAATAGAGCCAGCAATAGTTAAAAAGCCAGATCATAATTCATACGACTAATTATTCACTATAATAAGACTATACTCCGGCAGTAGAATGTATTATAAATCTACGCTATAAGTCCGGGCCCTACCAGAGAAATAACTCTACTAAGTAAAATGATTTATTATATTAACAAAAAATGAAAATGAACAAATGTATGAAAATGTAGAATTTGAAAAAATTTAAATGAACGTAATGAAATAGAAAACATTTTTGGTCCTCCCTCTTATACAGGGTGAATTGCTACTCGTGCTACAAACTTCTCCAGTAGATTCTTCACCCTAAAATGAACAAAAAAGTTCATATTGTCCATGGTCCGNGAATCGGACCATGGACAATATGAACTTTTTTGTTCATTTTAGGGTGAAGAATCTACTGGAGAAGTTTGTAGCACGAGTAGCAATTCACCCTGTATATTAAATGTAAAACTAATTTTGATGCGACGAGATGTTTCGCTGAAAATGGTGCGTTGGATGAATCAAATTACTTTATATCAATGGATCACTGAATTAACTCGATGATGACTGGAAAGGCGAGACCAGAAGGTACCACTGTGCTTAATGGCGACTGAAAAGCAACTGACAAAGAAATGACGACTGACGTCTCTTCCTCTCTCCAGTCCATTCTTTTCTGATTTTCAAAATTTCTGCTTTAGCGAATAATTATAGAATGTTTCCAGTAGAAAAGGAAGATAAATGATAAAAACTTATTGTAAGTAGCTATGCTAAATAAAATTATTTACGTTGACACAAACAAAGATTTTACGAACATTGATTATATGAACGTATATAGTAACAAAAATATAAAATTTAAATATTTTTAAAAAATCATTTCTTTATCTTTTTTTCTATCATATCTATTAGATAGTAGATTTTTGAATCAAAATAAAGGTTGCAATTTTTATTTTTAGTGAAATTTCTGCATGTTTTAAGCTTTTATAAAAACTTTATGTTAATTAAAAATATGATATTGAATATAAAATATATCATTATTATAGCAGATGTATATAATAAACATACCTAACCATATATTTTATCTTTTAAAAACCTACACCACTTGAATCTGCAGAAAAAAATTAATTGCAGTAAATTTGAAACTACAACTTTCAATTTTTTTTATAACACAATGACAAATAAATAGATAAAATCATGCCCAAAATAATTCGCAATGCTTAAACAAATTGCAAATATGCTTGGAAAAATGCATACGAAGGAAATCTTTGCTTGTGCACACCGTTTCATATTGATATAATTTAGTTACAACATTGGGTAATGCTGAAGTTGAGTCTTCAAATCTTCAAAGAAATTTGAAACGATCTATTAAAAACTTAATTACGTCGATTTGTAGATATCTGTAAGTGTTGTGCTCTGATGATGACCTTAAAATATGTAGAAAGCTTGGCAGGTAATAATTAAATTTCTTTTTCCATCTAGAGTCTAGACCATACTGAGATCCAGTTGCATATTGATATACAAATCAACACAAATCTAACGTACGCGGTTTATAATTGCTCGAAAAGCGTCAAATAGAAAAATGAAAATATATTTTTTTCAATTACTTAATCTTTTAATATAAGGTTTTGGTTGAAATGAAAAAGTTAGTGTCACGAGCGTGATTTGAGCCCACGGCCTTCGGCTAAAAACGCCGCTGCTCTACCACCCGAACTATCGTGACTTCGATCCACTCGGACACAACACCCCCGACTCAACCTACAACCTTTCGAATTTTCCCTCTTTTTGCCATTTTTCAATCATTTTCGTGGTGTCCGAGTGGATCGATAGCTCAAGATGCTAAAGCAGCGGCGTATTTAGCCAAAGGTCGTGGGTTCGAATCCCGCTCCCGACAGTGACTTTTCTTTTCAACCAAAACCTTACATAAAAAGATTAAGTAATTGAAAGAAGTAATTTGGTCAATAGACCACTAAATATAATGGGTGAAAATAATCTTAATTTTGTCGATGAGAAGTAAAGTTAATAATCTTCAATGTTTCTTGATGCAGGTGTTATTTTGCATTTTGTTTCATTCCATTGAGTAATAGGTAAAATAGGATTAGGATGAGTTTTATGTAAACAAATATTGAAATGTCTACTCATTAAATCGTTTTTCTGCGTTAGATGAAGTGAAAAATGACAAGTATTGAACCCAGTAATTAAAAGTCAAGCTTTCAGAAATTAGATGTGTACTAATGACAGACTGCTGTTGTCATCAGTAAATGCCAATCAAATAACCCTTCACTTGCTGGAGCAGTCACCCATATAGGGTTTGATAAAGGCTGACTTTGGTACTCCGACAATAATTATGTCTTTACTAGTTCCCTGGATGGTTCATACGTTCAGCAAAACCTTTTTATTTGGACATTTTGAATAGTGGAATGTAATTCGTTCTTACAACTTAAAGAAAGAGGACAAGAGTTATTAGATGACGGTTCTAAACGAATGCTGGGATTGGGGTAAGAGAAAGATTGCGCAAACTGACGACTCTAGCTTCTTTAATAGCTTGCTAATTACTTAATATTTAATTACTCTCATTGCTTCTCTAATTGTAACGTCTTGTCCTCCTAAAAGGGTCTTCAACCACTGACAATCCGTTTATGTATTTCATTTATAACTCGAGACGGTCGCCGGGACTTCCTTTTAGTCACGATACTGTCTTCCTTTTTGTCAAGGTTAATGTTCACATCAGTTACTTTACTCACAAACCCCTTGAGCTTCAAGAAAACGTTTCAAAAGTAATTACTTTAAATATTTTATCAAGAATATTCTTTGTGACGTGAGATTTTTTTCCTAAGAAAGCCTATGGAAAGATAAAAGAGATAGGAATTGAAAGAATGCCCTCAGGTGCTTTCATGGCGTATTTTGTTTACACGTAAGAAGGTTATTGTTTTGAATGTATATTATATATTATTTCTAAATATTGGCTAAGCTCTAGAACCGATCCTGTAGAATTGATTTCTTCGATTTCATACATCCTGTCTTCTTTTATATTTGAATAAAATAAAGTATATAACATATTAAATGTTTCCAATCAAATTTAACTTGAAATATATAACCAAATATACACGAAGTCCGTTTTATCTAAGGAGGCCATCTCATCTGGTTTAATTTCTCTCGAAGAGAAGAGAAGTTATCGAAAAACCAAAAATACATATTAATACGATTTGGTAATTTTAAATTTTTACTCCTTTTTTACAAATATTTGTTGTCAGACAACTCGACAGACTGCTTCACAGCCAGTACAACTTTGAAATTTAAATAAGAACGCATACATTTTACCGCTCTTTTAAAGGATTGCTACACTGCAAAGGATAGCGCAATCAGAATTTAAATTGGTTAAAGAATAACAAAGTTATGGCCTATTATGTAAAAAAAATCTTAATTTCGTTTTTATTATTAAGTATTTTTATTTACTGTTTGGTGTTAATATTTGTGTTTTATAACTTTCTTGGGATGATGTTAATCTCTGTGTTTCTGTTTGTTATCCTTGATCCCGGTAATGCCGACTTAAATAATTTCTTACTTGCCACGATTTGTGCCGAGCTTTCGAAAAACACAAAGAACATTTTATCAGAACTATGAAAGGATAATAATAAAAACCAATTAATTAAGGTTTTAAGTTGAAATAAAATAATTGGATGATATTAATTGATCAAGCGGACCACGAAAAATAGTGAATTTGAGAATAATAAAAACCTTTATTTGCAAATATAAGTGCAATATAATACAATTGTATTACATCTTTCTTTATTCCATAAGGTAGACATACTCACAACCACTGAAACTATCTGAGATGTTGTCTTAAACACAGTATTGTTCGTGGTATGCTGTTAACAATTTTGGAAGAAAACGGAATTTTTGTATTAAATATTATTTTATTAAAGTTAGGTAGAGCAAAATCTTTTTTTTCTTTAAAATATTGTTCTATTGACAGAGTTGGAGTTAAAGTAATGCCAAAGTATTTAAATTTATTAACAATTTGTAATAATTATATTTTGGAAAACTATCTTTCTTGTCTAATATGTCTTCTACCGTTCCTTAATACTGCAATTTTCGACTTACTCAGGTTTACCTCCAAGTTCCAGGTATCGCAATAAGTTTCTAAGGAAGTAATGATTTTTTGGAGAGTAATTTTATTTGACGCCAAAAGACTAATAACCGCATACTCAGACATGTTAATCCGATTACCTCCTGTATTAACTCCATCATCCAAGCACCCTTGCAGATCATTAATAAAAATCGAAAAAGTAGCGCGCTTAAGAGGTACCCCTATAAGAGTGCCAATTGGTTCACTTGGCCCATTATGACACCATACGGAGACGTAGGTTCAAGTATACAGATTTTTTAGGCAATTGACCATTTTAGTGCAAACCCTTAATTCATTTAATTTTATTTATAATCTCGTCATCCAACTATGAAACAATAATTAGCTAATAATTTATAGATAAATGTGGACATCCATTTCCAAGTTTGAAAATTGTGATTCCGATTACAAGCAAATTAAAAATTGAAATTATATAGTCAAATCAAAGTTGACCAGAAAGCTTGTTAACAAAAAGGTCACCTATAGATATATAAATACAAAAATAAGAACACTAATAAAAAATGAGGAATAAGAACAAAAACAAAAAAGATACAAGACAAATTATAGATAAAGTAAAAAATTGTAAGAAAAACATAGAGTTTCTGTGTGTGTGTGTGTGTGTGTGTGTGTGTGCGTGCGTGCGTGCGTGNTGTGTGTGTGTGTGTGTGTGTGTGTGTGTGTGTGTGTGTGTGTGTGTGTGTGTGTGTGTGTGTGTGTGTGTGTGTGTGTTCAAAAGAGGGGAGAAAAAGAAGGGAAAATATAGTTTAAAAAAGGGATAGTCAACAAGGACACAAAAGAATTGATATGTACCGATTCAATGTAGGTACTGGTTTTAATAAAAAAACATTTCATTCTTATCTATTTCTCTCATATTTTAAAAGAACGGTCAATTAATAGAATGCATCGCCCGTTTTGAAACTTTAAAAGGAAGTCACAAGCAGAAACCTGTCGCTTAACGAGTGTGCTACCCCAGTTTAGAGACAGCTTACATACCCAAGTTTCTGCAAATGGGAAATTACGCGGTGAACATCACCGCTATCTCTGGAGTGGTATAATGTGTATTAACTTCGATTAAACCTTTGAGTTGGTCTGTCTAACTATTCTCAGCATACCAGAAAGTTATAACTCTTTTTAAAATTGTACATCAAGTTCGACAACACAACCGCTCGCTAACAGCATTTCCAACAGATAATGCGGTTTTAAAAGTTCTAACTTGTCTGCTATTATTTAAAAACGCTAATATTTTATAAGTTTAATTTGCCGTCGTTTATACAGTCGTACACATATAAATGAATGTGTTTCCTATGAAGTTAAAATGTGTTTATATACGTATGGTATTAAATTGTATCCTGATTGCTTAAAAAGTCTGTTGTTATAATAATTTGAGTTGAATTTTGAATAATACTTATTTATTTTGATAATTGAAATAATAATGGATCCTTTTTTATCTTTCAGAAAATGCAGATAATATGCATGACGTGATTTTACGGAACTCATAAACATGGAGGTACGTAAACCATAATAATGCTAATAGGAATGTCGTTTATCACCTGAAAGGTGGAATTTGAGATGAGGTCTTTTAGCCGTGCGATCAATGATCGTGGATTCTTGAACCTTTGAAGTAAGTTACAATTAACCACGTTCCGACGTATCCTTTGACCATTTAAACTTTACCTCTCTTGGACGAAAAGTTGCTAGCACTTGATTAGTGCAGGACTAGAAAACTCATCGGTAGAATTTCAGCTCTTTACCGTAAAATTATGCCGACACTTCTTTTCGGTTGCCATTTCGATATGAATTTACAAGTGAATTATTACATAGAAATGACAAGTTACTTTTCTTTTTTAAATTTAGTAAATAATAACATTTGTACCGACGTCCCTGGCAGCACGGTCAGCGTAATTTTGTCTCACTTCAGTGTTTTATTATATGCATAAATATTCTTTATTAATTTGATGCATTTTTTTATTTATATTTATAATATAAACGTAAATTAAATTTGAATTGTCAATAAATTCTTTAAGACATTCTGTTTGTTTGTAAGATAGACTAAACCCGCACGAATTGTATGCGTTGCGTAAGTGTTGATCTTTCAAGCCGTTTGAAAACTTTTTTTGTGCCAAATTTGTACTTGCAACTTGAGATGCTACAAACAAATTTATTGTGTTATTTAACAAAACTGATAGCGAGAAAAATCATATACATTAATATATAACATTAAAAATTCAAATGGCGTAAAAGCTGGAAAAGGTAAGTCGTCCAATGACGACCTAACCTAGTAGTTATTAAGTCAAGAAACGAAAGAAAAGTTCAATTTATTTAATAAGTACTTTGTAAATAACTGTCCAACAAAACAGTGGCTATGATATTCGCTACATCTGGGCACTCTTTAAAAAAAACGTTTTATGTACAGAAGTATATTCTATAGGATTTGTAATAAATTTTCATTACCTGGCTGATCCGTTTTCATCTTCAGGTAAATTCTCACAAGCCAATGGAAAAATACTACAGCGTACCATTCAGTTATGGGGTTATTAAAATCGTGTAAAAGTGTGATTGGAATTCAAAGTGAATGCTGTACGACTTTGTGTCGGAAAGTATGCTGTATACCTCGGAGATTTGGGCACCTAAATACAGTAATGAAATTGAAAGAGAACTGCTGGAATTGTTTAAACAAATTTGAAATCGTACGTAGAACGTAAAAGAGTCCATCCAAAATTTAAAGTGTTTAAAAGTATGCTTGGTGGTCGTAATCAATTTTGAAAATGCTGAACCATCACTTGACCATGCAATGTTGTCTAAATTTGTTTGAATTAATTGATAATAAAATCTTTCAATTGGTAAGATAACTCAGAAATTATCCCTTCTTTATTGGCGATGAATATATTTTTCAGGCTCAAGACTTGAAATTAGTGGAGAAAAATTATGACTATTTGATTGATTAATTTAAAAATAATCTTATCAGTCTAGATGTAGAGTCTGTGTTAAACAGTTGATATGATAACTACTATCATTCTTCATGTAATTTTAAATTGAATGAGCCACAATACAATATCATTTTTCAAATTACCAAATTAAGACTCATTGCACAGCTTCGGTTAGCTAACAAAAGATATGCAGTACTTAATTTACCAGAAAGAAATTTTATTTGGATTTGGATAAACTGTGTTCTTTATGTGCCTCTCAGGCTCCTAATGACTTATCAGATCAAACTTTTTATCGAAACGTTTCTTGCATTCAGACTTAGAAAAAGTTATATTATTACTAGACTTAAATTCCACTGGTTTGAAAAACAAAATAAATGACATTTTTATGTTCTGTATGATAGTCCCCTGGCAAGGTAAATATCATTTGATTTATTATTATATTTTGGCGAAGTGCTGAATAAATGTGATTTAAAAAAAATTAAAAAATGATATTTAATAATAAAAATATTTAAAAAAATAAAAAATGAAAGATTGAAATTACAATTATAAGGAAAAAAGAAATGAATGAATGTAATAAAATCGGGAGAAAGAAACGGAGAGGTAAAAAATGTGAGAGGACTTAAAAACTCTTATAATAATATTACTGAACAAATTTCTTTCTTAAGTGTATAAAATATGTACATTAAAGCCGCACGATTAGCTGTTCAATACATATTTTCATAAGTAGGAAAAGTTTGTTTTTTCAAGAATATTTTTGAAAAACCTACTATTCTTGTACAGCTGTAAGAATCCTAATTTCGTTCTAATCTTCCTTGGTTATTTCTTAAAGAAGATAAATATTGTTACGATTTGTTAATTTTAATTAAGAATAATTAAGTCGGCTCTGGCCATTAAGATGGTTTTGCACCAGCTGGGCATTTGGCAGATTTGCTCAGTGTTAGCCGGTGTGAGTTATTGTCTTATAAATATTGTTTTGTTTTTTTTGTTTTTTTGTGTGTATCCGATTTGCCAATTTGTTTGTGGGGTTGTTTTCAGTAAATATAATTGTTTTCTTGTATTAATTAAACTTGTTTGTGTTTTTATTTCTTTTATTACGTATATAATACAATACGTAAACACCGTTCAATACTTACACACATTAAGATAAATCTATCCTTAATAATATATTGTATTTCAATCATGTTTGTACGGTACCAATTGTCCTGTTCGACAAAAATAAACATATTTTAGTGTAAGTGCTAATACGCTAGCTTTAAATTCATTTTCTATTCGAAAAATATTACATGTGTGGAAACCAGAAGAATTGTTAAAAAGGAAAAGTCCCAAGCAATTTCTCTAATGAATATATTAACTATATTTTCACGCTAATATGAAATTAGCTTAATATAATCTTTCTCTTTCGTTTATCATGGGATTAAACCAGACGAGGTTGAAAAGCGTCGGCATAGCAAAAACTATCTGTATCAAATCACCCTGGAATTATCTCAGCTAGTGTACAAGCGGAATCTAAGCAGAAGTAAGATACACTTTTATAACGGTATCACTTGAGGTGTATGCCGTTCACGTCGTAACGAGCCAACTCCCTCAAAAGCACTTCCCTAATAAAAAGCAAGTAAGACGAACTGAAGAATATGCTTTTTTTATGTTTTAATGTCTTATATCACACTTTGGCAACAAATGTAACAATGTTTTTTCCCCAATACGAGATATTTTCCTCCCGGACGGCTGCCTGCTAGGGTCATTTTCGACTTCTCGCGTATTTTCCATCTTGCGTTTTTCTTATTACGAGCCTCTACTATCTAGTATATTGTACTTTTTGCTGTCGCTAATATTTAACCTTTCCACAGATCCTAATTATTAGGTACAGCTACACATTCATTCAATTACAAACAATAACTAATAAATGTTTGATGGGACCAAATACTACCTCTAAAAAATAATAGAGCACCTATAAATTAACAACATTTGGGAGGACGCAGGTTTTTCATAATCTCGACGTCCTTTTATTTACGCTTAAAATGGGGGTAATCACTGGGTTTTTTATATAATGCTGGTTTTATACCTCTAATTTTTCAATTCTCTCCAATTTCATTAACCAAGATGATTGCCAATGTGTCACTAAAAGATATTTTTCCGTAATTCAAAACTGAATCAATGTATTCAATAAAAAATATTGTTTTGATTCTTGGAACGATTGTCTGTTAACTGAACTGATTTGAAAAACATAATTTTGGCAATTTTAGCATAAATTTTAATTAATTGGTCAAGTGGATCACGAAATTAGTTAATTTAATAAATTTTAATAAAATAGATCAATTTATTAATTCAAATAATTTTAAACAACTATCTTACAATTTCAAGGTTTTACCAATACCAATTCTTAACCACATTGTATTAATCTGCGTATCTGCTATTATTCTGAAATGTGATATAACAATCATTTTTACAGTCTTTCAAAATGTGAAAGACCCAAACATGTTATGGTCCAAATGCCATTAATTAAAAAGCTCACATAGCTATTTACATGACTAAAATTCCAACCGATCATTTATTGAAACACCGATAGAAAAAAGTAAATAAAACAAAAATCATCATGGACTTGTAAATTTATTAAGATTAACAAAACGACAATAAAAATAATTAGAGAGTTTTCAAGTGGTTTTTTTAATGAAATATTGATTCAAACAATAAAACCAACAAAAATCTTTATTTTTCAATCATGCCATCTGTCGTTTGTTTTCCGTTTTCAATAATTGTATTATAGTTATACTTTGATAAATAAGTATAACTTACCAACAAGAAGATTACTTTACGTATTATTATGGTAAATGAACTAACCCACTAATTTAAACAGCAAAATTGTATTAACTTAATCCCATTTTTACCTCTCTTCCAAAAGCACTTCACATTTGAACTGACCTGTTTCTAACAATAAGTATAATATACAAAATTCTTTTAACGTAGGACATTCTGCCAACAAATGATACATGCGTGTATTTAGTCAAATATAAAGTACCTGAGGGCTGGAGGGATTTTTAGATGGATATAATATACGTGTCGTGTTTTACTTAATTTAATGTAATTTATTAGCGCGAAAGAACACGTGATTAACCCCGCCTCGTGGAATATCGAATGCTCTGTGGGGGGGAATGTAACCAGACAATTATGTTTCTATCGGTGTTGTGTTTATGTTAATTTATCGGCATGAATGTTATTTATTATCGTGAATGGGAAGGGTTGCTTAACCCCGATATAAATATATATATATTATATATATGTTTTATATCTATTCTGTAGTGAAGGGCGTTTTAAGATATCGGCTTAGTTTTCATTCAAAAGATTGAACCGCTCATATGTCTGCAGGCTGAAAAATACGCGTGATAGACCAGAAAAGAAGTAAAAACACTAGAGGGTCGGCGATGACTCCAGCTGTTTGTCGGTCTCTTAACTACCCACATTGTAATTAGTCAAATATAAGAGTTCTCTTTTAATATTTACAATAAGCCAATAAAAATATATTAAATTTTTCCGGAAATTGTTTTCTGGTGTTTTAACAATTTAGATTAGTACTGTTCTACAGTTATTCTGTTTATTTATACCTTTTAATAGTATCCAAGATGTAAATCAAATTTTTCATTATTTGGAGATCGTGAGATGCTGTCAGATGTGACGCAGGTTTTAGAAAAACATTTTCTTTGAGCCCTGAAGATGATCTCGATAAAGATCGAAACGTTGGCACGATAAAGAAAATGTTTTTCTAAAACGTACGTCGCACCAGACCGCAACTCACGATCACCAAATAATCATTAACTACCGTCACTAAACAACACACATTACATTTTTCATTGATGCTAATTCAAGTATATTACTTTTGTGGAATATTAATTTTTAAAATATCTAATATTTTAGTGATGTTTTTGATGTTTTTATGAATGATTATTGTTTTCATTGTTTTACGTCAAATATGAAAATAACTAATGTAATCAAATGTAATAAATAAAATAGATAATTGCTATTATTTCACTGTTTTGTTGTTTTTATATTGGTTTACAAAAACGGGCCTAACCCAGCGCAGGCTATTGTCTCATCCGGCTCGATTCACCCGTTCCCAATAAATATGCAAACTACGAAAGCCAAATTGTTTTAACCGAGTTTAACATTTAAACGACCCGTGTGGGCGTTTCTTTACAGCGCTTTTCTCGCTTCCGGCCCTCTAATGAATCGCTTGCCAGAGAGAATTAAAGCGTTCCAAGAAAATAATTGTGTAAACCGAACATGTACAAATTCACCACTCTCTGATTAAATAATTAATTAATGTTGAGTCGGTTATTTCCTGTAAAATTGATTTAATTGTTACTAAAGCACTAGTATTTAATTGTAATTTAATCATATTCAATTGGATTAAAAAGGTGTGGATGAAAACATGGAAGGTTTTGATAATGAACACTTTGTTGTACACATTAATTAGTTCATATAAATTAATCAATTTATTATGTATTATCAATTTATTAATTACTTATAAATAAGCAATTAAGTAAAACCAGATTAAAAGGTAAAGGGATTTTTTTTAACGTTTTGCCAAAACCATAAGGCAATAAGTGTTTACTTTAAAGAAGAAGCAAATCATTGGAATTAACAACAAAACAAACGAAATGCGTTTCTTCAAACTTTTTACAATAACTTTGTCATCATATGTCATTTTTTGTCCAAACAATTGTCAAATAGTTCTTTAGAAATTATGTTGCAGTTGCCGGCCAGGCATAGCTCTCGATGTTGTATTGCGCCAGCCTTGATGACATACGTAAATAAGATGGTTCAGTTTTGGGAAGTACTTTCTGACAGTGGCATTTTTGATTTGGTAAATTCTTAAAAGGTGTAGGATCTACTGCTTCCACGGTCAATGAGGGCCTGAGTCAGTTTATGATGTATTGATAGCTGTTAATATTGGGAAGAATTTCTTTGTCCATTGTCCGTACTTGTATTACGCCATTCATCGTTCCATACCTTTAATTTTTTTCACCTGAATTTGTTTCAAATGGCCATTTACGGTAACTAATACAGAGGATGTCGTTCTTCGCTTCTTCCTTTGCCATTTGATGTGCAAGCTCGTTGCCGATGTACAAACATGCGATTTAGCCCAATTGAATCGAACTGGCCAAAAAAAATCTGAGGCTAGATTATACATTATATTTGTATGTAATATTATGTATGGAGTTATATTTGATATGTTTCAAATATTTTGATTATTTTATGTATAATTTTGTTAGTTAAATATATGTTATGTATTTCAAAATTAAGCTATCAGCTATATGTAAATAAATAAATACATGTTTTTAGAGGTATGTTAACAATATTTTTCATAGAATTTTTCAATTAATATCACGATAAAAGTAAGTTTCAGATTTATCAGTTTTAAAGAGATGAAGCAATTCTGATGATATGAATAATTGTTTAATTTTTTTTTCATTGGCTTCAGTATCATACAAAGTACAATATATAATCAAATTTTAAAACATATATAATCACTTTCCCATCTTCACTACATTTTCACTCGTATTGTCATGATACGTAAATTTCATAATAGAAAATTTAACATTGTTTGCTTGACATTATAAATAAATAATTTCTTAAATCGACAATGCTAAGATTTTTTTCAATTCTACGGTTTTACTTAAAAGATTATTCAATTTTAAGAACATAGTTTTGAACAATAGAACCTCGATTCTATATATTTTGGACCAATCACTATTTCATATTTCATATAAATAATAATATAACATCTTTGTTCAATTTACTAATCCTTCTTAATAAAAAAATGTAAAAACAGTTTAATACATAAACATTTTCTTTCCAAAAGAATGAACCAAGAAGGAAGCTTCATCTTCAAAATTGTAAACCTAGACGGGCGAGCCCGAAAACTCTTAAGTACCAAAACTTTCCTCGAAGCCAAGTTTATAATAAAATCAATAAAGTGGTTTACGAAGGAAGGGGTCACTACGCGGCTACCGGTATAAATTAAAGCAGTTAAAAAAGTTTTAATGGCCGTTAAGTTATGCATGCCTCCCTTGGGAGTTTCTGGGTCTTAATCTTTCACTTTTGACCACTGGCCTTAATACGTTGCTTTCTTACTTTCTAAAACTGCACCCCTGATTGATTTTGTAAATAATATTAAAAGTATTATTCTTTTTAATCTGTGTGAAAAGTTTTTAATAGAAATATACATTTAATACCTGTCCCAAGGAATTTTATAACTTATTTATGACACAAAAACAAAACCTTCTTTTTTAACTTAGCACAAATTAGAATCAAGTGATTTTTTTCAGTTTATGTTAATTTATGATAAAACGTTTAATTATATTATAAAAGTTTCATATTCTATAGGTTTTTAGATTAGAAAGTTTTGATGATTTAAAACCCTTTGAATATTGAAGTATTGATTTGCAAAATTTTTTGAAGAAATATTTTGATAGAACTTTTTACTATTAGAACACAAGGGAAATTGAATTTCTGTTTCCCCCTTTAATTTTTTTATTACAAGTAAATTTTTATTTTTTGTCTAGTTCCTGTGAGTCAAAAAGTTTTGACCTAGTTCTTCAGAATAACGGGATTTTGAAAGGAACTTAAATATTTTGAATAACAAGATACTTAGCAGTGAACTTTCTTTGGAAATTATTTTGGTGCTTGATTCAACGTTTTAACGGTTTTTGATTTGGAATTCTCAAGTTATTCGCAAAAAACTAATTCCTATTTTGAACAGTGTTTTTCGGATGAACGAAATTTCCTCTAACTCCTTTACCCAAGAACCAATTTTCAATGTTTCAATATCAAATTCCTTTAAAAATTTTGCAATTTTTTACAAAAAATACTTAATCAATTTCATTTAATTTCACAATGTTAACCTTTTATATATGTTGATTATATGTTAATTTTTTGGAAATGTTTATATATATAAATTACATATTAATGTATCGTTATTTCAATTAATGTAATAATTATTACATAAACAGATGTAATTGACAAAACGCTAATCCAATATCTCAGGGCCATAAATATTTTTAATTATAGATCTTTGTATGTGATATGTGTTATTTATTGAAACGAATATATTTATTTGCGTGGGATATCGATTACTCTGGGATAGTGAGAATGAACGTTTGAATGTAATTCATTAGCGTGAATGAAGGGCTCATCCCCAATTACCCCAAGGAACATGAGTACTCTGGGCTAATGGGAATGAATGGATGAATATAATTTATTAGTGTGAATGAAGGGGCATATAAGAAATATTAATTCTTACAGCGTCAACTCAATTAAAATCTCTTTTAATTATACTTTTAATATTAGGTCTTGGTCGAGATGAAAAAGTTAGGGTCACGAGCGGGATTCAAACCCACAACCTTCCCGAGCGAATCCCGGTTGAGTCACAAACTTTTTCATCCCAACTAAAACCTTAAATTGAAAGTATAAAAGTAATTAAAATAATTAATACGTTAATGACGACTGCTAAACATATACGGATTAATTAAAATCGTTTTGCTGCAATATTGAAGGTAGTGCATAAGTGAAATTTGTCCAGATTGTCAAAGCGTACTAGGTAAATAACTGCTTGGTGGAGTGGCCCTCATTTACAAATGAAACCCTGCGGAGCAGCACAGGTGCCAGACACAAACTGCTCACAAATAAAGCACTTGAAGCCTTTTAGTTTTACCCGCAACTCTTGATTAATATTCAACTGGCTCGTTTTGAAAACACGGCCTCGTTTATGATTAATTGCCCAATTTGCCAGCCCATTTTGATTTAATTTAATTTTTCAGAATTCCCATTGTAATCGAATTGTTTCAAGGCTATATTCTCTTCCGGCAAATACGGTATTAGGTCTAATTGAAAATTTTTCTCTGAACTGTACGCACAACGAAAACTTTTTATATTGTATATAAAACTCAAGCATTATACATTACAATCAATTCATTTATTCAATTCAGGATGTTTACACGTAGATTGATTTTTACCAATCTTTATTGTTATAAACATTTTAAAATACAATGTTCATGTCAATATGTATATATATATATATATATATATATATATATTGTACAGTAAGTTACAGATACTTCACTGCTTGCAATACCTTTAGTAGAGGCAGCAGTGGAAAAAAAAGGAAAGAATAACCTGCCTGTGGCCTGACGTCCCACGAGTTTTCCTAAAGATCAGATTGGAGAAGAGTGTCCCAAGTAAATTCAGTCTATTTAGTGTTTATTCCGAGTATTGAATTAAAGACTATAAAAACTGATTTTGTCTTACAGGTATATATATCAACAACTATAAATGATGTAATATGTCATTTATTGATAAATTTTCTTTTACTGAACTAAATAACTCTATAGTCTAACCTTATCAACCTTATCAGAAGTTAATTTTATCAACTTTTTATCAACTGTTTAGTTTGCAGATTATTTTAGAAAATTTGAAAATTAACATGCCTATGAGCGAGTGCAGATATAATGTATTGTAGTCACAAGTAATTTGCGGTTTTTTCAAACTTAGCAGATGAATAATAAAAATATTATCACTGAGTAAATTTAAATAAATAGTTTTAAAAAATTCATTTCTTTAATTTTTCAGGCTTTTTTAAATTTGAATCCAATTTTTTTTTGTATTCCCATAATATAAATTTGTTTATATTTTATTTTGTTTTTTATTTAAGGTCTTTATTTTTATGTCCTCTCTTACTTCAATTTGAATATATACAAACTAAAAATTTTCTATTTATATTTTTACTTATAGAACAAACGAAAACATTCACAATTATTTATCTTAAAATAACATAATTATTTTTATTACTTCTAGAGTCAGGCAAGTTGCAATATCTATAGATATACTTGTTTACAATAACCTACCGATATTGATCGGTTTTTTCCATTAAGATAATCAAACATTTTTTCTCCAGTAAATTGATCTGAGCTTAGCTCCTTAACCCTTATCTGCGACGGCCCTGAACATCTAGAGATAAAATGGTACATGTCTTCCATAAACAATGTACACATTGGACACATTTCATTTTCATTTTACGATCTATGGAACAAATCAACACTTCAGCCCTTATTTTTAAGATCCATTTCATGGAATTTAGTGTAAAATGTTTACTGAAGTAGTTTTATCTTAATCTAAATAGAAATGTGTAGTGATTAGTGACCGTTATTCTATGATTATTCGGAAATTCAATTTCTTATAAAATAGATATTTTTCATCCGACTAATATCATTTATCAGTCCTTGTTTGTACCTCCCAAAAATACCTTTACAAGATTTGTTAAACGTTTTTGGCCAATCATTCACATTACCGAAGTTTACGTGTATTCTTCTATGTGAATTCAGGCCCAATTCAAGAAGAGTCTTGAACCAGGATAATTCTTTTTTGAGCATCTGATATTCGACATGTTCATAACTGTTATAATATAATTTAAATGTAGCTTTGAGGTGAGATACCAAATCAAAGGCAGAGGGCGTCAGAACAGGAAGGCGAAACAATTTTTTATTAAACATCCTTAGCAGTCTCACAGAGTTGAACTTTACACCTGCCCAAACCCATAGCATACTGCTAAAGTGATCTTGAACAACGAAATTTTGTATGAGTATGAAATAGTTTCTTTCTAAAAAAAATCATAAAATATTAAATTGCATATTCAAAGATAAAGTGGGCGTTAGAATCAGACCCAAATATTTATAATGATTAGCTATTTCCACTGATTCGTCTTCAACAAACCAATGTTCGTTTTTGCAGACCTTCCCCCATTTTTAAAAAAGCCTTTTTTGGATTGTTTTATTTACACGCAAATCTCATATTTTAAACTAGTTGGTTTTAACATTTATCATTAGTTGTAGTGCTTGAGGACTAGATGCTAAAAGAACAGTATCATCTTTTCATATTTATTATCCCCGACCTAAATACACAACTATCGAGAATGTCCTCAGGGTCATCAAGAAAAAGTGCAAATAACCACGGACTCATAGAAATTTTCTTCCCAAGAGCTGCAAGAATATTTACGGCTGAGTCGACCGTCATATCGTCTTCGCGAATGAGATCGAACAGACTTGGTGCAACCAGTATGTTATATGTATCCACTACTCCGGCAATACAAGACAAAATTAGTGAAATAAATAAACAAAGAAAAGAATTCGTTATTGCTTAGATTCTTGTAGGCATAGAAAGTAATGAATATGCCGACCGAACTGCCAAACGACGCTATGCCACATGACCCGGAGACACCTTCCTGTGAGCCAGGCCAAAAATTATGTTAAAAATTTAAGCGGGGCTACTATAGCCGACTAATTAAAAAAATGAAACAGTGAGAGCCATAAAGGGAATGATGTTGACTCGACTGCGAATAGACCACACCAGACTGACGTGGGCATGTCTTTGTTAACAAAAGACCATGGGATGTCATCTGTATGGTCCACAATTAACCGTTAAACATATACTGACCAATTGCAAACAATGGCGCCGCACAGAACAATGTGTGGTCTTTCTTCGAGTCTCCAAGAGGTATTAAAATAGCAGGTTTTTCCACCTGAAATGAATGTATTTATAGCGTGTGTGTTGAGTATGTGTGAGAGGGTCGTGGCGGAATATCGAGTACCCCATAGACCCACTAAACTAGGTTAACTTTAGGTTAGGTGTTTCTAGAGTGAAAGGGGGAAGGCATGGGTGTAATATTAGTACCGCAATTTTTAGCTGTTGTAGGTATAGAAAGGTTATAAAAAGAAACATTGTACTAACTACCATGAATGAGAACGGGCCTTCAGCGGAATAGGAGAACCCTGAAACCCGCCAAAATAAGGTTAGGGTAAGTTTGAATGCTTAGGTATGCATTAGTTGCAAAGTCCTTTCACCACATGTGGAGTCTGACAAGTTGCATCATAAAGAACGCTAAGCTCTTGGAGACCCACTGGTTTTCATTCTCTCTCTCTCAAAAAAAAATAAATAAATAAATAAACGTTAGGTGCTAGTAATATAGCCCTGGTAGCTAGCTATTGTTAGAAGATGTGCATATATTTTACTGATACCATTATTAAAAAGGTTCTCCTTTAATTACTGACCTCATCACAATTTCCGTTTTAATACAAAGGAAAAATTATATAGGTAGACTGTTTAAACTGAATAGGGACAACTCCAGTATCACACATCTGATTAAATACACGGAGTCATTCTTTTAGGAAATTATCGGATTGTCGGTTTATGTATTTATGTATTTGATATGAATGTAAAAAAAACTTTAAGTAAACAATCGATGACCTTTCGTACTTGCATGTTCTCCGTTTGAAGATAGCGTTTGCAGTTGTTTATTGGCTCAATATTGAATAAAGCAAAGTAATAAACTGGAATAATGAAAATGATTATAAAAAATTTCATTTTATTGTAATTACGTTTACAGACTTTAATCGTAAAATAGATTGAAAACTTTCAGTTGGAAAAACAAGCCTGTGTAAACAAGTGAAATGCGTTCACTCACTATGTAAAGTTTGTTTGTTTGCTGTCTGATGAAAACTTTTCAATTCAAATAAAACGTTCAACTCACAGGTATTTGTACAGATTTTTAAATATTTAAAAATACTTAAAGTAATTCACGATTTCTTGTCGATTTCAAATCAAATTTAAAACTTGGATTTAGGTCTACTTTCAGAATTGTTTTTCACTTGTTTTTCAAAGAAAATTCTCCTCTCGCGTTAATTTTCTTCTTATACAAGCTTTTGTTCTAATAATAGATGAAAATAAAAAATGTTCTGACGATGATTTCATCTTCAAAACAGCGTTCATCAAAAAAATATATTTTGTTTCTAACGACTTATTGTAAAACCGGTGTATCCATTATACACAATATATATTCAACAGCCCCAACGCCTTTCAAGCTTATTATTCATTGAAGTAAACAACGGATTAGAAGAGATTTGCTTGAAATGTTTTGAAACCGCAAACCCAATCTGCTAAAGTGATTGGACTAGTTTGGCATCTTTGTCCAGTTGGAGGGTGGTAAAGCGTTCAGGGCAAGGCGGGAAGGGGCGGACGTCAAGTGAAGGCTTTAGCATTAGGGACCAGTGTTTAAACTTTGCATGCCACAAATCAATTGTCACGAAATGACCCGTTCGTTTCATTTATTTCCTCCCGGCATAAGTGACCTTCGTGCCATGTTATGAATTTGCTATGGTTTTCGTTTAAAAACATGACTTTAGCTGTCAAAATTGCAACAACAACTAAAGTGTTGTGAATAAGCACTCATCATTTATTATCTCTTATAATTCCAATTATATGTCTATTTCAGATAGACTCAAACTAGAGGATTTTGTTTTTATGTAGGGTATTTATTATTTATAGACCGACAAACATCAAATGGTCATGTCACTGGATCTCCCTTATTTTCCTGCTTCTTACCTTGAGAGTACCTTAGCTCAAAGTACCTCACATTGTCAAATTACTATTAAGAGAACAAAAACAAAACGCAAACACCATAACACGACATCTATCGATATCCTTTCACTTCTCATATCAAGACAAGTCTGGTCACATTTACTCGCCCATACTCGGTATTCCTCGGGACAGATTTAAATCTTCCATTCACGTTAATAAATTACTTTCACTCTCCAGACCACACACTCTCACTCCAGAGTACGCGATAATCCTCGAGCTGGGAGGGATAATCCCTTCTTTACACTAATAATTTATATTCACTAAAATAAATGTATATACATTTAAAAACTCTTATAACATTTAAGGCCGTAAGTCCTCGCATAGGTCAAAGGGGACAACGGAGCTCATTATGCAGGCTTTTAATTTTCTGCATTGTAAAATATGCTCAATGCTTAATCTTTCGTTATATAATAGGCACTGACGCGGTCACTTTCCCACCAACAAGGGCCCATGTGTAAGCCTAGTATGACCTACTTCTCTACTCGACCCGACTTCCGTTGACCAGGAACCAAAACCAGTCTTTATCTGCCTTAATTTGGCATAAATCTGTGCCCGGCACTTTTATATTGTTTGTTTCTGACTTTATTTAGTTTAGCGATATTTATTTCTCAAAAATATTTGCAAAAAGTATTAAAGGAACAGATAAATTATGGTAACAAATAAACTACAATTTACCTGATTGTTCATTCTTCATCTACTACGTGAACTAATCTGAAAGCCGAAGAATTTCGAAGGATCGAATCCCGCCTGTGACCATTAATTGAGTATATGTATAATTAAGAATAACTCGATAAATAATAAAAGTTGGTATTAATCTGAAATTTGTTTTTTGTTTTAACATTAAAGCATACATAAAAATATACAATATAATAAAAATTCAATAAACTAAGGTGTTAAAATAACAACGTAAATCAATATCAAATTTAGATTAATATTTTATTAAACAAATTTGTATAGAATTTTAAGGAGAGTATGATTATCAAAAACAGTAATGTATAAAGACATTTTTTTAAATGGATTTGCGCCCATTACTCAAATGCGTTGGAATTTTTTTTTTTTTTTTAAGTCATCTTTTACATTAATGCATAAATTGGCAAAGAAATGACAAAGGATCCTTTGATAATACTAATGAAATACACGTCGGAGGAAATTAATTTCAGCTGATTTGGTTTATAATATTGAATCGCAAAAGATTTCATGCCGTAGACAGTAATTCATGGCTCATTACAGCTTGTGCAAACGAAATGAGAAAATATCAATTATCGAAAAACAGTAAAACTAAAAAAAAACTCCCTTATGTTTCAAACACCAAACAACATACGAAAGTAGAAAATTATGTGTCTATAATTTATTTTCACTATATAAATGTGCGCTTACAAATTTAGCATCGGTGACCTCAGAAAGACTTATGTATATTCATCGCTGTACGTACATAATGAAAACACATTATACTACGTTGATATTATTTCCAGGAGAGGGATAAATTTACGTTTTGTTAAGGATTTTCCAAGAATTAACAGACATTACTTTAAAAGCTTTCAATAAGTTTGGTCAATCTGATATTAATACTTCAATAGAATTCATTTTAATGAAATTATAAAAATCATATTCACCGAACTTCAAAACAATTTGAAGTTGCTTATTAATAATATTTTTACTTAATACCTTATTCAGGCTTTGTTTTAAACATTGCACGCTATCTTGCCAAATTCAGATATCTAAAACGATATATTCAGCTGTCTAGATATCTAAATATCTACCGCTTTATTAACGTAATAAATAATGAAATAAAAGCAAAAATAAATTTTTACTTTTTTCTGAACTATTTTTTTTTAAATTGAATTTTACTTCTTTTTTGGGGACCGCGGTAGCCGAGTGGTTAGCATGAGAGACTCTCACGCCGCGGTCGTGGGTTCGATTCCGACCGTCGTCTCTGGCCCTTTTTTCCCGATAACCCCCAATTTGAACACACAAGAATTCGTACTATGGTTATGCAAGATCATAAGGCCAATTTAAAAAAAAATTACAACTTCCCACTATTTTGTGTAACAAACAATGAACTGAACAAGAGGGAATGAAACGAAAAAACAAACAAAATAAAAAACAAAATCATTTCCTACTTGTAGTGATTATTTGACTTTTTTATAGTCGAAGGATCGTACTTCAGTGAATCTTGAACAAATAGAACAAAAAACTTTATCTTCTAAACTAAATATATTGTAATAATAAATTTAAAAAAATTATCAATGCTTAATCACAAATTATATAAAAAAATAAATTCCTAATCACAAATTATAAAAAGATTAGTGCTTACAATAAGAATAAGAAAAATACAAAAAGTAAAAATTAACCAAAATTCTTGTGCAAGCACAAACAGAAACACTTACTGTGTGTGTTGTGTACAATGTACCTTTAACTAAATTAAAATAAAAAAACATAAACTGATGACACTTTATAATCAATTTTAAAACTTAATACGGGCCACGTTTTTCTTCTCACCTTTTCTTAACAAGAATGAGCCGGTCAGCCCTATCTCCTCGCACACTAGATCTATCTTTTCTATTCTTCTCCATGGTGGGGAGAAATAGCGGGCTTTATTATAATACACAAAATTATGAGTAGTAATATACTCAAAGACAAAATCTAGACACTCGTATTTTGTGGTTTATTTCAAACTATATGTATTTTTATCGTTATAGTATTTGCAACATAATTACTTGAAGTTAAACAAAACTGAACAAGACAGAAATGCATGATTTTTAATAAAAATTATTTAATTATGATACTTTGAAGGATAATTTACTGAAACATAGGAAATCATTTGGTGATAGATTAAAATTTAACTATTTCTTTGTTGTTTTTTCTCTGTGAGTGTATTAAGTCAAATTAAAAACGTTCAAAATATAATTATTAATGAAAAACCAAATTCACAAATAGGATAATATTTGTTGTTTGTCGTATATTATATTTATTTGTTAAATATTCATCCATTCTATTTTGTAATACAATTAATTAAGGTTTTTAGTTGAGATGAAAAAAAGTTAATGGCACGAGCGGGATTTGAACCCACGATCTTCGGCTAGATACGCCGCTGCTATAGATAGCCGAAGATCGTGGGTTCGAATCCCGCTCGTGCCATTAACTTTCTTTTTTTCAACCCAACTAAAAACCTTAATTAATTGTAATGTATTAATTGGTCAAGCGGACCACGAAATTAGTGAATTTAACTATTTTGTAATGTTTTATTTTTTATATTTACAACATAGAATTTTTTTTCAGATGTCGAGGATAGCAGTGCTTGTATCTTGTTCGTGCTTGTTCACCTATTCCTCAACAGCATTTTTAAACGGTAAGAGAAGTTTTGTATTTTATGATATATATTTATATATATTACAAATGCGACATAAATCGGTTATCGGTCATAAAACTCGTGCTTTTATATATACATATATTTAATTTGCTCAGTCAGCTTTGCCTGGTTTGATAGATTGAAAAGTTACAATAATATCAATTAAATCACTTCATGGAAATTGAAAGGTAAAGAAATTGGATAATAAAGTTGTATTAACGGTAAACAATTGTATTCATGTCACGTATAAAAAAAGAGAGGTAAAATTGATGAGTTGTATGAATTAAACTCAGATAAAAATCATTGCTTCATCACTTCGCGTTAATTATTAAGACTCTTTAATCAAACCTTCTGTAATTTTTTTAGGTGTTTTAATTAATTTTTTAAGCAAATTTTTAATGAACGAAATTAATGGATTTTCCATCATTTATAGTAGCTAATCGATTGAATAATAAAATAAAAATTTTAAACCGCATTGTCACCAGGCAGCATTTTTCTAATAATTTTAAGTTTAGCCTTTAGAGGTAGCAAGCTCTCTTTTCTGTAAAGTAAACGTCAAAAGTGATTTAATAAAAGTATTGGCTCGGTCAGAAAGTAATGTCAATTTTCGCTACAATTTATCACATCATTGTCCATTTTCATTGGTAAATTCCTGTCCTATTTCAGGCAATATTTATGCCATCCTCCTGGAAGCTTTTTGCCATTTAATCGGATATAGCTGCAATGCAGCATTTTATTTTCCATTGACCCTAAATCGTTTTTGCTTTTTTTGTGTTTCCATAATTTGGAACAGGCGGCAATGTGAAGAAGTGGAATAATACATGTACACATCTTGCTTTGCCGTCCTCTAGGAATATTAATCAGAAATGCTGGCACCTTTTCCTTGATAGCTTTATATAATTGGTGGTAAAACTAAGAATAACGTTAATAAAATCTTAATGTTTAAAAAAAGGAGTTTAGGAGGAACAATTACCTAATTGATATTCTAACAAAAATATTTATATCTAAATACAATTATAAATAAGTCAACAAAAAGGCCTCAGTGGTTAAGTAAACACAAGAAGGAATTATATTTCCACTTTAATAGTGTAACATGATGTTATGTTTTAACATTTTAATGTTCACCAGTCACCTGTGGTGGCCATGAAGCTCAACTGTGTTGTAGTAAGTAACTTTTTTATGCTAACTTTTAATTTGGACTCATTCATTTCACTGCCCTTTGCACGATAGAAAAACTGATTTTCGAAAAGAAAACTGCGATTCTGCTTGATCCCCCTCGGATAGTTGATGTCCTGCCTTGGATCAAAGGCAAATCAGATTTCCGAGCAGGACAGCCTTTTCCTGAATGCGTAGCCATTATCCTTACATTTCAAACATCTTCCGGCCGACTTCAGACATCTTCAAAGAATCTTTAACTTTAAGAAGTCGTATTTGGAACTTAAATGCTTAAAACTTCGGAGTTCCCAGGATGAGGTTTCGAAAGCTACTGCAATGAGTACCTTAACGTGAAAATTTAATTTAGTTATATTTTTCATTCGATATGTTAGTACTTAATAACAGTATAACCAGGATAGTTTCTAGAAAACAACGATAATTTATTTCAGTCTCCTCCAAACTAACCTATTGATTCTTTCGTCGACTTATTGATAAGAAATAAAAAACTGAACACAATTTTTAACAATATTGGTAAAGTCATTTGAATTATTACTGAGTTTGATTTTTTGAAATTTGAACAATCCTTAGTCAATAAAATTGCTTATTTTTCATTTAAAAATGTTTTTAGTATCTTATTACAGTCGGCCTCAAATAAGAGCTTCAAACAATCTGGTACAACCAAATTGTGTATTATTGGTCAATGTCAGGATTGTATATTTCAAAAGTTATAATGAAAATAATAGGGTAGGGATGATTTTTTCTTTTAATATTTACACTGATTTTATTCTTCTTCACGATGGTGAAAATCACCATTTCTTAGACTGCAACCTAAAAAATCTAATGTGAAATTAAAATGGATCTTACTGTATTTGATTATATTCTAACTTTAAACACACCTTTATAAAAACTCATTACGATAAAAATTGCCAAATGTGCCAATGAAATATTTGAACTTTACCCTTATTTTACGCTGAATTTGCCAAACCTCATTCTCATTCTCCCTGATACCACAGCAAAATTAAAATTAAGTTAAAAGAACAAATCAACATAACGTAACAAAATTAAGTTAAAAGAACAAATCAACATAACGTAACACTATAAATGTATATTATAACTGATAATATATAGCTAATTGTAGGATATAATCTACAGCCATGCCTGCGTAAAATACCACGGGATATTCTGGAGGTTTGGGAGAATTTCGACCTGCAGACACAAGCTCGCCGACAACCCTTCGACATATTTGCGGGTGACATGGATCATAAATCCGGACCCTGCTCGTGTTTAATGAGGGCATTATCCCGGTCCGCTGTAATCCTCGGCCGATAGGTCTACCACCGCCAATGGTCCGAGCTATGAATTTATCGCGTTTGACGTTTTCCAGATTTCTAATACGAACCGCGGACATTTTCTCAACTGGAAGTTTGGGCCATAATTTGCGACTAAACTAGATTTGGAATTTAATTCGACTCACTGGGTGAAATAATTATAAACTTGGTGATTAAAATTACGCAATTAAATGTTTTAAAAAATTACCTGATTTGTTTCAATCTCAACCCCGTTAAAAATTATTATGCTAAAAAAATATATAACTATTGATTTCCATCGGAATAACCTCATAAATGAATAACATCATTTCTAAACGATACGTAATAAAACCAAACCTGCAAAAACGTTTTCTAAAGTTCGTACTTCATAAGTAGAGTGGAAACCAAATATCAAATCTGTTGTTCCATAATATGAATCTATATTATCTTAAAAAAATTTATTCAAACAGCCAACATAAATGGATTTTTTGGAACAACACAATATATATATAGCCACCAACCTAAGTGTTCTATATCACTGCAGTCGTAAGATGAATTTTACGTGCTTTTTTTCAGAAAAAATCCATTAGTCATAAATTGGTATTTTTTCAAGATCTAGAGGATTTGTTCCAATTTTTAACCACATTTTTGAATTTTAAATTGTATTCCCTATAAGAAGGAGCTATTCTTAATTTTATCAAACGCCGATGTATGTTTATTAATTTTATAATTTAAATTTCGAAAAATAACTGTTTTTCAACAAACGGGGTGCGAAACATCACATAAACTTCATCGTTTAATAAGCTTTCTTATGGTGTGCTCCAAGTTCCAAAAAGTTAACCCTTCACTAATAAAATCAACATGGAACCATAAAAATTAATAGGTTAAATTTTTAATTGCATTTTGTAGAATTATGAATGAAATATATGTATATATTTAAAAATTAACGCGTATTACTGGCTCAAACTTAGATACTTATACAGATAGAGGTACTCTCATGTGTATATGTGTTTATTTATTGGAATAAGTTATTAGAGTAAAACGAAGGGTTGTTTAACCGCGGATCGAGAAATATCGAGTAATCTGGGGCGAGCGTGTGGGGTCTGGAGAGTAAAAGAAGTTATTAGCGAGAAAGGAGACATTTTATATTATGAGTTTACGAGTTGTTAACTTTTAATATTTGGTGTAGCCGCTTCTCGCGTTGATTAGGCGCAGATCCGTCCTGGCATACTTTGTACCAAGCTCTCATATTGTTGTGGCGTGATTTGATTCCACTTGGTCACAACATTTTCCCACAATTGCTGCTTGTTGCACGCGGAAGCATTAACATCACCGACAGATCTCTTCAGCTGAGCCCAAAGATTCTCTATGGGGTTTAAATCTGAAGACTGTGGCCATTCAAACAAATTAAACCTATTTTCGTCAAGGCATGTTTTTGTCACACGAGAGGTATGTTTAGGATCATTGTCCTCCTAGAAAAGAATGTCCACTATTCGTTTATTGAGCTTTCTAAGGCTTCCTATCAAGCTATGCTAAAATCTCAACATAGTCGACTGCAGACATTCTCCCTTCTATTTTTTCAATGAAACCAACCCTTTTTGTAATAAAGCATCCCCATACCATTATACTTACACCTCCAAATTTCATTGTTGGTTTAATATGTCATATCCTTACTTTATCATTTCGCCCTTTCCACATCCACTCTTACTATCAAAGCCAAATCTATTAATTTTGGTTTCGTCAGACCACACAACATTTGACCAATCAAACATGCAGACAGCTGGCGATGATCACAGCTGTTTGTCGGCCCCTATACTTCCCATATTATATATATGGCACTATTACAAACTTCTGGGTCTTAATGTTAATTACATTATCCTTGAAGGTTATCTCGACCTTCTTCAGAGCTAAAAGTGTATTTTTTTGTCTAAATCATTGTCCTTGGCATATATGCTAGATGTGTACTTTGAAAATCGATGAAACCACTGAGATGCTCGTAAAAATGATGCCTTAAGTTTTACAAGGAAGAAGTATTTTGTGCTCTGGATTTGTAAATTTATATGAAGCATTTGTGCTATAGAACTTAGTTCTAAAGTTCAACGATGTGCGATATACATCCGATCACTTTACTGGGTCCGTCCATTCTCGTGAGTTTGCAATTCACTCAAACGCGTTTCGGCTTCACACCGCCTCCAGTGAAGAACTGTTCCTTACCAAATTCAACAACGATTATTATAAGGCAAATTAACAGTTATTTCAAGTTTTGGTTTTTTGTGAATGTTTAATATTATATGAAGATAATTGTTGTCACTTTATTTTACTATTTTATAAAACCTTTATTTATCTACAATTTAGTCAAATTGTGTTCGTCTAATAGGTATTGTTGATCTTCAAATTAATAAAAATAGTGCTGTTTAAAAAACCAACCAAATACATGAAATCATCATAACTTATATTTGACAGGTCTAACCCTCCTTACTTTTCCAATTTTATCTAAAAATAAAAGATTTTATAGCAAATTCGAAATTTTATTATTATTACATCAATTATAAGAAATATAATTTATAATTTTAAAATTAAAACTAAAAATGGAAATTCTTAATTTACTGGATTGTATAATTTTGATGAATGTTTGTTACCTCCAACGTTCACTTGTGTTTCATCAAGTTTGGTTTTTCAATCGAAGAACGACGGCAGGATGAGTAAAAATATGGTAAAATAACAGATGGAGTGCGACTGTAATAAAAAGGTCGTAAAATAAATGAGGCCAAATATAGTATGAAATAATAATGGCTGAAAATAGATGAGGAGTGCCAAGGGGCTGATGACAAAGCACACTGATGTGGGACGAAAAACACCGAGATTTGAATTTTGGTCAAACTACATAAGACATTCATTTTTTATAGCGTTGTAATAGAACAGGTCAAAGTTTTTTTCAGGTGGAATGAATAAACATCGAATATAACAATGTTCAGATGTTCAGTGTGTCAAAGAGCTACTTGTTGCGTTTCTTTCCGTGAGGGAATGTGAAAAGTACGATTTGGAGTTGAAATACCCCATTGTTGTGTAAAACAGTCAGTCGTCCCGGGAATGTGAAAAAAATAATACAAAAGTGTAAATGATTCTAAAAGGTTTTACGTATATGTATTTCCCCTGGATAGAGCCGGTATTTTGTTTTATTTATAAAAAGAATTTTATTAAAACGGTGCTTTGTAATTAAAATTCCTCAATTACCAGCACACAGGTGTGAAAACATTTATTCTTTTTTATTTTCACAGGCAGAATTTTTTTTTTTTTTTTTTTGGAGGAAAAAAATAATTGCTGGCCAACCTTTATTCTAAAAGCGCTTAAAATGTTAAAAGGAAGATGAATTTCCGGTTGAAGGGAAAAAAACTTTTGCTTCGATGTTTTCAATCAAAGGAACGATTACATAAATCCCCCCAGCCATTTAGTCATCATCTTTTGTCCCTTTCAAAACAAAATATTTATAATCTTTATAAAAATAAATCGGTGCAGAGAACCGTAAAGTTATTAAACCTTGTTACAGAATGATCTTAGAAACTCTCAGATATTCACTAATGGTTATTTATTTAATAGTTTGTTCAAAACTTTAAAATTCGTATTAAAATGCATGTATCTTATATCTAAAAGCTACTAAGTATTTTTCTATATGCAAATTACTATATTGAAATAGTTAATTATAAGATGTATTGTCTAAATTGAGAGGAAATGAATGCAGGAGTTTAAACATTAATCAAAGACGGAGTGACACTGGGCGTCATTTCAAAGCTGTAGTTATAGTAGAGTGGTTGATCTATGAGACAACCGGCTCAGATATCCAGACCTCCAGGCATTAATTTCAGACTAATTGTCTTTCTCTGTTAAGATTCTACCACAAGACAATTTTCATTCACACCCTGGGCTCACTTGTCTCTCAGATCTGGATCTGGAAGGAATTCAAACAAAACCTACAACAAAGATTTTCAGGACTGTTTCGATTTCGGAACTGTTGTTTCAATCTAAGCTGTCATCGATAACTTTAGAGACTTATCGTCGTTAGTTGTCGAATACGACATACAGCGTAAATTTTTGTACATGTGCGGGAATTTAAGTGACGACAACGCACGCAAAAATTTATCCCACAGTCAACGCGCACGAGTCGGTTTTTTGATGAACATCAAAGAGTTGCGCCGCATAAATAGCTTCCATGGAACCATATTTTTGTGGTTTTATAGTTATTTGCATGGTATATAGGTTCAAGTGTAAATTAATAATTCTTTGCCTAAATTTATCGACGCATAATCTGGGGTACTCCCTGGAGTACCTCGGTTCTCATTTAGGCCCTTTATTATTTCTGAATTGTAACCACATTTAAAGATCTTGGTGTAACATTTACTCATGCCCTTAAATTTTACCAGCATGTAACCAATATTACTAAAGAGGTTAATAAATGGTTAAGAATTTTGATTCGCTATACAAAACACTTTAGAAACATATTTACAAGATTATTTTGCTCCATAATTCGTAGTCGTTTAGAGTATGCTAGTCCGATCTGGTCACCCTATCAAGTGCCAAACTTGAAAAAGTCCAAAAATCTTTAAAATATACTGCTTTTAAATTAAACATCTTTCCGCTGATATTTCTTATGATCACTTGTACTTAACCCTTAACCTGTGACCTTTATACCTTAGTAGAAGGGAGCAAACTGATTCACTTCTCCTCTATAGCCTTATCTTTAGCAAAATTAATAGTTCCCAATTGTCGGTTTTTATAATATTTCTTCAATACCCGGAATAAACACTACAAAAACTGAGTTGACACTTTTAAAATCTGATGTTTAGGACTACACTCGTGGGACGGACAGGCCACAGGCAGATTATTCTTTCACCTCTTCACCACTGATGCCTTTACTAAAAATACTGACATCAGTGAAGTATCTTTACATCCCCCCCCCAATTATGCCTGGAAAGACTTCTGGTGCAAGGAAGAAGTTTGCTGCTGTGGTAAAAGTTTCAGGACGCTATATGTGTGACGTGTCCACCAAGTGCGTACTAAAAATCATTAATTAACTGTCATTAAATGCTACACAAGTACATTGTTCGAAACTTGTTTTATTATTTTAAATGGTCGTTTACGAAACTCATCCAGCTTTGGTCCTTGACAGAAAAAGATAGATGAAAATGTTGAGACGCTTTGTGTAGTGCTATTTCACTCATCTGCGCATTCCATCGCAACTAAGGTACATGACCGGTTTCTCTGTTCGTTAATTTTGCAACGAATTCTATTGACTAAAGGTCTGTTTAATTGTTTAATTAATTAATTAGAAAAGGAACACCGCCCCTGTGAAAATTAATATTATTTTCTCAGAAACAGTTTAAATTGGTGAGAATAGTTCCAGGATATTGGACGACGAGAAGCATTTTAATTTCATGGTTTTATACAATTGGTTCCAATAGTTCTATAAGATCTGAAACCTGTTGAGGTGAAGAGGGATAAACGAATATGTATGTGGTAAAAAGGTCAGCTAGCAGGTGTAGATATCGTTTGGAAGATCGGTTTCCTGCAAATCCGGCAGTGTCAAACATGATTTCATAAGGTTCTCTCGCTTGCCCGAGATGAGATAATAAACCAATCTCTTTTCTTCTGCGGAGTTTTTTTACTGCAAATGTCACACTCAACACAATATTCACGTATAAGAGCATTCATTCTTTTGAAATAATATATAGGATTTTTGCCGCAATGTGTCCCAAACAGATGTTCTCAAAATAAGCGTGTATGCTTGATTAATTCCAGTCCAAACTCTTTGGAAACAAAGATACTTTGCCCGTTTCGAAGTTTGATGTACATAAGATTCCCTTTTAGAACGTATGTGTAGTATTGATTGGTTCATTATAATTCTGATGTTGATGTTGATCTTGCATTGATACTAAATTTACTACCTTAAGTATATCGTCGTGATTTTCAAAATACAGGGTTTCTTGAGAGTGCATCTGCTTCTGAGTTATCCTTGCCTGGTGAATTTCGAATAGTGAAATCATATTTTGGTAGGTAATATACCATATCACCTAATTCCTCATCTGTAGTGCTAGATTTTATTTTCATATGTTCTAACGGATTGTGGTCCGACATAACTAACTAAATTTATGACTAAGAATGGACTAATTTAATTATTAAATTGTGTAAAAGAAGACATAAATTATAAAAAGTGCAAGCATAAAAATTAAGCCTTTTATACTTTTACTTTTTAGGTTTAAGCAACGTACAACGTTTCGGAATTAGAATATAAACACTGAACAGTTTACAATAACAGGTCATACTTAATGACAATTAGAATGTCATGTAACCAAGGTATACTGTTTTTTGTAATTTTTTTTCCTCACCAGTATTATGTTCAGTTGATGTACTTTAAGACATAAAACAATACAAATTTATTGTGGTATGGTATTAAAAGGTCTGATCATCTGCTACCACGTATATAATTATTTTGTGCATATTTAACGCAAATGTAGTTACATACTTGAATAAATATATATATATATATATATATATATTGGGTTGTCCGGAAAATAATGCAGGATTTTAAGTTTTCATTAAAAAAAATCTATATAAAATATTCTGTTTACGTTTACAGGATTACTCATTTGTATGAATGTCAACACTTATTAATCCTCTTCCAAATGATATTGTTTGTTTACCTCTGTAGCATTCCGCTACTTG